>NW_026900701.1:0-199234 GCF_033783945.1 Neopsephotus bourkii
TAAATAAATAATTTGTGACAAATCTCTAGGAAAACAAAAACATTTTTTGTCAAAATATTATGATGATACCATTAAAGCTAATGTAAACGTACCTGATGGAGAGCTACATCGGTGACCCAGTAGTTACCATTTTTATCTATGCTCAAACCATGTGGTAAATAAAATCTGCAAGCATAAATATAGAAGAATCAAATTAAAAACATCTTTCAGGAAGAGTGATGTAGGTGTGGAGATTTCAGTTTTTATCTACAGGTCAACAAATACTGTGAATACTAACTAATTGCAGTATTTAACGAAAAAGATAACTTTACAGAATAAAATTTTCTTGACAAGAGAGTCTCAGCTATGAAATTCAGTTTATCTCTGGAATTTCACTCAGGCTCGTACTTGGTATCTTAAAGACAACATATAATACTCATGAGCTCTCTATTTTTGTTTGGCTGGCAGATGAAATTGTATGAATTGCTAGAAAACACACATGGAAAGATGGCAAATTACATTTATTAGTTGTTGATTTTGTAATAATTTAATAAACTCAGAGACTACAGTCACACAATGTAATATAAAACGTTAAAATGGCTTTGGGGACATTTATGGAGTAAAATACACAGAAATGTTAGTTTGATTAATAAAAGCAAATGTAACTTACAGGCTTTTGCCCAATGACTGAAGCAGTTTTGCATTACTTGTATGCAGGACAAGAATTGTGCTCTGTTCAATTGGTCCAAGTCCTCTTTGTTGATAAACAAACGTGTTGTCAAAAGAACTACACAAAAATATTGGAACAGAAAGCTACCATTAGAAGGTTACACTGATAAGTAGTTCAGATGCAACTTAAAGATGAGTTCTGTAGTTTAATTCCAGTGTGGGGTTATTTCCTTCTTTTTTTTCTTTAAATAAGGCTTATTGCATTACTGTATGATTGTAAGAGTTAGTGGTAGGTGTCTGCATTTCCTACCGAGGTTGTGATTTCCAAACTAAAGGAGCACCAAAACAACACAACAACAATTAAGATAATCCTAAAGTCAGCAAGCAAAAAACTCTTTTTCTAATCTTCTTTGCCATGGCAAATCAGAAATGGCAATTCAAATAATGCAGCCTCAGTAAAAATACACCTATTTACCAGGGAATAATTGACAGTAAAAACGTATACTCTGCACTGTCTAAGCCAGTCTGTGCATCTTTGCCTTGTTTTATTTTTTCCCCAAACACAATTTAATATTTTGCTAAAACTTATTAAAGATTCAGGTCTTAAGGTTCTTACTCTTTTCAGGGAGTGCCTGCCAGGAGACTATTGCATATGATGTGTTTCTTTTCCACCCCACAACTACAAACTCAATTTTAAGGGTATGTGGAATACCTTAAAATAAGCAACATTTAAACATTCAGATGTGAAGAACCAAGATTAATTGTCCAGAAGACATTTACTAGGCATAAAATATCATATGCTTAACAAAGAATAAAAATACAGTTGTCTGTACCCCTCTCGGGAAGCTGCCTATTACTCTGACCTGTTGAAATACAGGTTCAGCATTTAGTGAAGGTAAATAGACTGCAAAATATTTTGAACAAAATGTAAGTCTAAATGTTATAAAATGGTGTTTCACTGTGGATGAAAAATGTGCGAAGTAATACCCCCCGCTGCCACCTTGTATTTTTAAGTCCATTTGTTAATCCCAAGAGAAATACAGCTGTGGTTGAAACAACTCAGTAAACAAGAATATACCTTATAGTCACAGATAAGACTATGGATGAAGCTATTAAAACTTTATATTGTACAGTCCCAGCACCCTCTCCTCTGCATAATATTAAATATTTATATATTTAGAATTTTCAATGTGGAAAAGCAATACTGGCTTCATATATAACCAGAAAAATTGATAATGGGATGTGTTTAAGTTTCTGCATGGGCTATGATTAGAAAATAATATTTAGCTATTGCCATTACATATGGTAACTATCTGTGTTTATTTAATATCTGACAGAAATCAGTAATGACTGTGAATGATTAAGCACAAGGTGATAGTTAATAAAACTCTCTAGTGAGTCCTCCTAAAAACTCTGCCATGATGCTGTAAGGAGACAAAGGGAGATGCAGATATACAGGCACAAAATGGCCTACTGATGTATATCTGCTTTTTGACCATGGTTCAGTAGGTGTTTTATTCTTTATCATTACTGACAGTAACCATTCGTGACAATCTCCTTTGGTTTTAAACAGTTTCATTTAAAAAGGAGCCTAATACTTTTAAAGACTTGCTCTAGGTATGGATGACTAGAACTGGAGAACCAACATGGGGCAGACTGAACTGATGTTATTACTAATATTATTATTAATCAGCACAGCTAATCACAGAAAAGACTCTTAGTATCAGTAGGCAGTGTGCAAAAAAATAACCACCCAACCAACCACAAACCAAGATTGCATCTCTGGAAAACGGACTATCTAGGCAACTTAAAAAAAAATGGTTGGCTTTCCTTACTGTGATTTTGGTTCTTACTACCAGTGCTGTCCAGACTTCTAAGTATTTCCTGTTAACAACTATCCAGCACTTTAGGGAACTGAGTGCTTTCAGTGTAAGTAAGAGATTGTATGGTATTTTACGCCAAGGAAGCACAGTGAACTCTGAAATGAGTCTGTGTGAGTTACTTTCCATGAACTTTCTCCCTCTCAAATTTTCTTTTCAGCAAGGAAGACTGGCATGCTACGGAATCACACTCACTCTTTCCTTCCCAGCACTTGAGACCAATTTCCCAAGTAATCAATGTCCCTTTGCTTCAACTGATAGAGGAGGACAAATGAGAACACAAACTATGCCGACTACTGTTACCTTAGAAGAAGAAAGTCCAAAACCCAAACAAAGTAACTGGATACATTACTATAGTATGTCACATTGCTCTGCAGCATTGTTTTCTAGTAGGTCCTGCAGTTTAATATCGAAGGACAACTAAAATTGAAGTTTTATATTAGTTCGATATTGAAGGACAAATAAACTGCATGCGTCACTACTTCTAATTGCAAACCCCAACGTAATTTCACAGCTATTCTTCTACTTCTCAGCTGGCTAATTTACACTAATAGAATTTATTGCTAAATCTAATGTCCTTCTGGTGGGCTACATATTAAATTCAGACAGACCACCTGATCGCATAACCCCTGAAGGCACAACCCTGAGCACTATTCTTTATGAATATCCATCACCATTGTGGTACTGTGCTCAGCCTAAATGAACCTGCCTAGCTTGCTAAGGAAGGCAGCCACAAGAACACGGTGTATATTCTCTATTCTATCTTCTACAAATTGCATAAATAGTTTACAGTTTTTTCATCACAAAATGCAAAATACCTTCCAACTGACACATTGCTTATATAGCTGAATAGTTGTAATTTTTTCATTCTGAACAGCACATGCTGCACACATCAGATTCTTCTGAAATTAAGGAGACAGTGTGTTAGAAGAACCTGACTTATTTAAAAGGATTTATTTTCTTTTTGAATCAAGCACAGAAGGAATGCTACAGCTACTGCAAAGCTGCGGCCTGTCACTGCAGAGCTGCTTTTGTATTCTAAAGCAGACTGAAGTTGCCTTATAAAAGAGCATAGACCATACATCCAGCTGTATTTAGTTGAATGAAGATCCACCTTTTAAGGCATACATTAATAATGCATTGGAAACATTTGTGCATTGCCTAACAGCACGATAATTTTTGTTTAATTGTATCTATATGATGCTGGTGAAGCACTGAAACCAGGAAAACAAATTCTGAGCTTTCAGGCACTTGATTGATTCATCATGTTTATGATTTGGTACAGAATATTATACTCAATTAACTGTGTGTTTGCAGCTAATGATAAATGTTAACTTAAAAGTCTGATAACGTATTATCCCCCCACCACACAACAGCCATAATAATTACCTATCAAATCTTTATTCCTTATTCCTTTTTACTGAAAAATGAGCACACATATACTCCTTCCTTTTCAGCACAATCCATGAAAGGGTCCCCAGAGTATTTCATATGCCCATTACGTACCCAAAGATAAAAAAGGAAAGGCTGATTGTCAGAGCACACCTCTGTGTGCACCTCCTCTGTGCCACAAGGTATGGAACAACACCTTAACCACAGGTATGTTTTCCAAATACCTTGTTTTAAAGTCACATACTGTACACAAACAGGACTAAGAAAGTTTTAGCCTACCTGATATAAAGGCTTCCTGTCAACAGTAGCTTTTCTATGTATTGATTAACCATCCTCTACAGGAATTAAAAAAACCCCACAAAACTGGTGTACAAAACCCCTCTGAAATGAATTAATATATCATGTGTAGTTATCTTTATGGAAGGTCCAGAACCAGCTTCAGTTAACAGCAGCTCATCATACATCTTGGTTACATATCTGGACCAAAATGCTTCTGATCATATATACAAGGCCAAGCAGTTTCACCTTGTTCCAACTTCAGTCGTCACATGATGGCAAACACGGCAACCTCCCACGCAGGACTGACGTGCATATCAACATTACTAAATAGAAGATAAAGCAATTTTCTGGCAAGTCTGATAATCACATGCTGGAAATACTCGGAGTACAAACAATGGCTGCAGCCGAGGACACAGCTAAGTGAACATGTAGTGTTACCCAGCACAGCTGGTAGGTATGTGGATTTCCAAAGTCCAGACCAGAGATCTGATGTTCTTCTGCACCCACACCATAAGAAAGCTGAAGTTCAATCTACCTATAGATATGGTTGATTCATTATGCTCACATACTATTTACTTTAAAGACTTATTTTTCTTGTGTTTTGTTTAAAATCTATAGAATCTCCAAGTACTGCTTGGTCTCGAACTCCAGCTGTTAGTGTACCTCCATTGCCAGACATTCAGAAATAGGCATTTCAGAAGAAATGAATACACCTGCCAGCCTATTTTCAAATATTTTTTCTAGCTTTCTTTAATGACATGAAGAACAGCACTTACGTTCATGCATAGGAGGATGAAAAGCACCCCAATCAATATCAACATTTACTTGAAGCTTCAGTAATTCAAGTTGCAGCATGTGTCATCCTTCTGAATTTTGTACTCTATTTATATACCTGAGCTGGAGAGCTCACTGATGTAATGCTTGAGACATAAATAATTACCTTATCTGCTGTATTAAGCTAAAAACCCAATGAACTTACTTTGCTTCATAAAACAGTATTCCAAGCATAATTTATTATCACAAACTTGAGAAAGCTGCTCTTTCTAATCTTCAGAAACTATGTTATCTTAAAGTGAATTCATCAGAGTTGAAAAAACCCCTACTCTTTAGCCTTATGGTTATAGATATGGAGAACAGACATTTAGAAAGAAGATGAAAAAGGCACATTTAAAAAGAGTACTACATAACAGTAGTTACAGACTACTATTTCCTCCCAGGACTCTGTTACAATTTCATGGAATTTTTTCCAAAGTGCCTATCTAAACAGTTGGACGTACTATTTTTATGCTTAAAGGCATAAGGACACTGTATAAATAAGGACACTACATTTTATTTGGAATGTTCTCTTCTTAAAATAATATACTTTGAAGTATATTACTTTAGAAACACTACAAAAATGTCCATTATAGTTTTGACTTTTGTTTGTTTTGAGTGACACTAAATGTAGTAAATTTTATCAGTTGAGTAGAACAAAGCCTGTTTTGAGAGACTGCCTTCTAACAATCTAATTTTGTTCAGTGGATGCAAACAGTAAAAGAAATGAAAACATAAATTGAGACAATACATATTAACAGCTAGCTTTTCATGAACCCAAGTGCTAACAGTATTATACCATCATTCTCCCAGGCTAATTAGTCCTGCTAAAACACATGGAGAAGTAGGGATAGTGAATCTTGGTGAATATCACATGAACATGGCCATACAGTTTAAGGACCTAATGTTCTATGTTCTTTTTCTCTGGAGACACATTCTTACTGTCTGAAGACCTAGTAACCCCATCATCTTGAACTGTCAGTCCCCAGGTCCCTTCTGAGTCTGCCGAAGGCACTTTTAGCCGAAAAACTGAATTTTCAATTGGAAGAGAATTTTAATGTCTTTTATGAAGGAGATATACAAACATAAATTTGACATTCTAGCATGCCAGTTGGCAGAATATCTACTTACTTTTCATCCCAAACATGGTCACCTCTGTGGAAGATAACTAGGTTATTTTCAGCATCCAGAGCCAATCCAGAAACTTGGCCAAGTTTGAGGTCTAACCCAGGCCACTCCACAGCTTCTTCTATGTGAAAATCTGACCAAAGAAACAAAAGACAGACATTCATGTAGCATATTTATAGATAAAACTGGTTTTAAATGCATGATTAACTGGCATTTGGTACAGGCTGTTGGGAATTATACGGACATTTTCTTGTACACATTATTTCCATTAATGAATTGCAATTTAATTCCAAGCATAGTTTTATTATAGTAAAGCATGCACAAGCACCGGCATGCTGCTACATAAAAGATGACAGAAACCTCAAAACTGCTTTTGACTCCATTCTTTTTTTCATCTTGTAAGGATACAGGCACACACTTACTCTAGAAGTTTTAGATACTGTGAATAATTTCTACACCAAAAGATTACAGAAATATACAACTACTATCCAAAATCAGCAGACAAATTTAAATATTAAATCATCAGTGTTTTATTAGAAAATGCATAACAAAAACTGAATCACTAAACCAACTACATCTCAGAAGTGGTTGATTCATTACCTTTTTTTTTTTTAAAAAAGCTTTTAACACTAAAAAAAAAAAACAGGGAAGGAAGGAAAACAGCAATGAGAAACAAACATAAAAGTAATTCTGTGAAATCTGCCTATGGCATTTCTTATGGCCAATATATGCACTAGTTCTGGATATTGTTCATACCCTAATCCAAGCATGATAGGCATGAACACGAAACAGATGTCTAAATTTGACGAAAGATGAAGAAAACCAGAATATCTGTCATTGTTTATGCTGTAGCACACTTTTCAAAAGAATAAATACTGGATAGTTTTCGAATAACACAAATGTGATTTTCACACTAAATTAACAACATAGGATTTAGCAAGTGAACCACTGCTAAAAAGTCAGTTACTTCTTGTGTTTTTCTTAAATCATAAAAGTCCTGAATGGAGACAAATTTAGTTTCAAGTTAAAGATTAAAATTAAAACCATAAAAAGACCTTTACTTTAACCCCTGGTTTATGTAAAAGTAGACTTACACTGATTAAAGGCAGAAACAGCCCCACATCTGAGAAGGCTGTGGCGCACTGGCTACGAACATTAATTTCTCATAAATAGACTGTTAAGATACTATTTGGAAGAGGTTGATCTGGGTTGCTCTGGCAGTATTAAGAAACAATGGAACAATATTCCCCCCCCCCCCCAAAAAAAAAAAAAAGTACTGGTGAGGTAAATGTCACTAGTTCTGATGAAAGAAAAAAAAAACAGATCCTAAAATGCCTTCTACAAGTTAGGAAATCCATCACTCTTCCTTTTCAGAAATTAATCTGTTCAGCACAAGTCAAGTATTTCTGAAGTGCTTCCTTTGTATGAGGGCACATAAAGTCAAGCTGAAGGTGAGCAAAAAGCAATTTCTTTGCAGTTATGTGAAAATGGAGCTGTTTCACTAGCATTCAATGCGTTTGGCAGTATCGTCCTGCACTTTGCAGCTTGCAGTTCACCCAGTTTGTGTGTTTTGCTGTTATCACTAGGGTACCATCCAGGTAGGTGAAATACATGTCCTCATTCACAAAGAGCCACGGTATTAGTGCTCAGAAGCAAGGCAGATCACAGACCTCAACACACAGCACCCAGAGAGTTTGAGAGAGTTTAGCTGGAAGTGATCTTCTACCGAAAGGAAAGATGAAACGGGAAACAATGTCGAAAATCTCCAGGTCAACACAGCTGTTCAGATAAGCATCTTCCCTACCACTTCCACTTCACTTGGAAGAGATGTAGTCTGAGGAACAACAGCAAGGATGGGATCAGGGGGGAAACCATTTCTACATTCTACACAGGGGAAAGATAAAACCAGTACTGAAAACCTACCACAGGCTAGGAGATACTTCACCTTTGTAGTTTTAGGTACCATAGCTACAACAGGTGATAGAGAAACTGTTTAGGCTAACACAAAACCACAAACCTAAACTATCAACTGCAGTGAATCCACTACAGTAATCAGAAACCTCTAAACCAAGGAATCTACTCTGTAGCAATTTTTAAAAGTTCCAAGGTAAACAAAAAGCTGTTAAGAAAAAGACTGTACATGTTAATACTTCTGTGCAGTTGGCTGGTCACAACAGGTGAGGTACCAGGTATATTCATGGACATTATGGTTCTGCAAGGAATAAAAGGATGGAAATCCAGTGTCTGCTTTCCCACTCGCTCAACTCAATCAGTCTACGTTAACTTGCAGAAAACTTGTATAAGTTTAATATTACAGTGCCACTTGGCCTGTGAGCTTGTTCATAAAAAAGCGAGAAAAATTAAAAGGCTAAACACAGAAAACCTAAATTTTGGCCTCTAAAAATTCAGTCTCTCAAAAGGCATGTACTATAAAATACAAAATATATGTATGTGCTGGATTCAACTGTAACAGTTCTTTTTCTTGCTCTCAGTAGCTGGTGTAGTGCTATGTTTTAACTTTAGCCTGAAAACAATGCTGATAACACACCGATGTTTTAGTTGTTGCTCAGTAGCACTTACCCTGATCAAGGACTGTTCAGTCTCTCATGTTCTGCCAGTGAGGAGGGGCACAAGAAGCCAGGAGGAAGCAGAGACAGGACACCTGACCTGACCTACCCAAAGGTGTATTCCATACCACAGCATGTCATGCCCAGTATGTAAACTTGGGGGGAGTTAACCCTGAAGGATCAGATCACTGCTCAGGTCAGGCTGGGTATGGGTAGGCAGATAGTGAGCAATTATATTGTGCAATACTTGTGTTTATTGTTGTTTTTCCCTTCCCCTTTTAGTTTTATATTCTCTCCACTTGTTAATTCCCTTATTATTGGTGGTAGCAGTAGTGGTTTTGTGTTACACCTTAGTTACTGGGTTGTTCTTATCTCAACCTGTGGGGTTTACATTCTTTAGATTCTCCTTCCTAACCTGCCCAAAGGGTAGCAGGGGAGTGAGTGAGAGTTCTGAGCTACTGGCTGGGCTTAAACCACAACAATATACTTAAAGGACTAAAAGATTTCTGATAGATCAGACCAATACAATGAATGGCCAGTGAAATACAGTCTATTACAAGAACCCCAGCCCCTACCCAACTTCTAGATTTTCTAACACTTTCAAAAATTGGTTTATTATTGTTACCTTTTCCCTTTGCAAGTCTCACACTAAAATTACTACAATACAGGTTTACCTCAAGGCAACTAGCTTCTTACAAAAATGTACTAAATTTCACTTTATTTATGTAAGAGTGATTATTAATTACCTACAGAATTATGTGGTCCATGGAACAGTTATACAAGACACCAGAGAAAATTACTTTTGCCCATTAAAATATCTTAGTTACTTAAAGTATGTACATAATAATTCATTTCACTGTAAATGAGATTTCTAAACAAATCTTCTACCTTGTGATTTAGAGTAATTCCTTTGTCAGTAAAACTATACAGAATTACACAGATTTAGAACATGCAAATCAGACTCTAATCTCTCCACAAGTGAAAGAATAAAGCCTTATTTATTAGCAAAAATGCAATTTGCTGTGTAGAAATCCCTTGAAGCTCTTGCTAGCTTTTAGCATTACAAATTTCAGTCATGCCGCGTTTACTCTCTGCCATCAGAGTAGTCATTTAAATCTTGAGAAAACTCCTGCAGAAAGTAGTTTTAAAAACTGAAGAATTGCACTGTATGCCTTAATTAGGAGGTACAATTGTACCGGTTGCAGTGATGTTGAACAACCTGACTGATTAGTGACCAGTCTTATGGTAGCAAGATAACAACAGTGCAGGAAGAGCAGTAGTAAAAGGTTGCAATATTTAGAACAACCTTACTTAACATATTGGTCACTTGCTGTTTCAGGTCTTACATGTTCAAAATTGGAATATTTGTATGACTAAAAATATTAAGCTATTTTAATTCCAGTAATTTTTAAACAGTTAAATGAAATTAATTTAACAGCAAACCAGAATCTTGTCCTAAGAAATACTGTTTTTTTGTTTGTTTTTTTTTTTTTTTTAAATTCAATACAGTAAAGGATTTACATGAAGGGTGCAAGTGTTTTTATTAAATCAAGACACGTCAAAACGCTTTATGTTCCACTTCTTCCTCTGAAGAGGAAAATTCCATTTTGGAAGGTTTTGTTCTTCTAATACAGAAATACTTCCCCAAACAGAAACTAAATAGATTTAAAATATTTTATATATAAATTCCTTTGCCAAAAGATGGCGCTGGGGGCTTCAGCATTTCAGAACTTTGGTAGTTACCAGTATCACAAACATTAAAAAAAATACCCAATCAAACAGTGCTAATTAAGATGATTTCAGTTTTCCTTTTTGCTGTGACTCAAAACTGCATCATTTGAAAGTCCATTAATTAATCCTCCACAAAAAAATCCCCTCCCCCAAAGAAATATATAGCCACTAAAGTAGCCAAGCAAACACTTCCTGTAGTTAGAATTCATGCCATACAATGTGATAACTAAGCCCTTTACCTCCCCCGAAGAAATATATAGCTACTAAAGTAGCCAAGCAAACACTCCCTGTAGTTAGAATTCATGCCATACAATGCGACAACTAAGCCCTTTATTCAGTTCACTGAGACTCCTGACTTTGGACCAGTTAAAACAGAAAGGAAATGTCTTTTTTTCCCCTCTACACACCATACGCTCTTGGCTTGAACTGTTTTTGCAGATATATTGCACACATTCCTCTTCCAAGCATTTAATTCCAGTGTCACTTACAGAATTATTTATGATTTACAATTATGTCAGGCACACGGCAACAACCCACATGTTTCTGCACCTTTGCCAATAACTCAACAGGCTCTCATTTTACTAACTAGCATAACACAATGTTGGGAAGTCCTCACCTTTGGTTTCTGTTAAATAGAAACTCAGAATTTTGCTGAATTTGAATACTATGACAGAATCTCACATAAGTGGAGACAATACATGTTAACATTTTGAACTGAAATAAAAATCAAATGGATTTTGTGTACAACAGTACTTGGATACATTAAGCTGTCTGGTTGTACCATAAAAGTAAGCATGTGCTGCTACAGCTTTTGCATACAAATGACTTTCATGCATACATACCAGCTTCTTTTATGACATACACGTCACATGCTGCATTATCTTTCTTTCCACATTAGCAGGTAAGACCAAGCACAGTCAATATCACAGAGACCAAAATGTAAGCAAAACAAACACAATACATAGCTTCTGCTGTCATAGAAACCTGAAGGGAATGAATTATAATCTTAGTATGGTAAAACAGTCTATCCAAGAATATTTGGATAGCCAAGCCCAATTTATTGAAATAAATATGCAGAGAATTTACTTCTCAAGAGTTTTTCAAGATTAAGTACCACACTTTCTGAGTGAGAGGAAAAAACCTGCTAGAACCACATCAATAAGTTTTATTAAATCCTGTATCTGACAAACCAAGGTAATCAGAAAACTCATAAATTGCATTATCCTAGTGTTAATTTCATAGCAGTTATTTGTATTAAAAAAAATCATTAATTCATTTCCCATGTCTAATATATCCTGTGCTTATCTTTTTTAGCACAATTGATACAAAACCATTAATTAAAAGTCCTGAGAGTAGAAAAAAAATATTCTATGCCCCCCAAAGTACTGGTATTGTGCCACTGGTACACATTTTCTCTTCACACACAGAAGAGAAAGAACCCCACTGAAATACCTCAAAATACAGCAAGAACATTTCCATAATTAGGAAAACTGTCATGTAAAATATTTCCTAGCATCAACTGATATTCCCTTCAGATTTTGCTAATGTGGATCACAGCTCCTACATTGCATTTCATTGTATAAAATTAACCCCTAACCCACCTCCTGTATGTTCTTTTTCCCAGCTTTCCTCGCCATGTTCAGACTGAATTCTGTCTCTGACAAGATTAGTACTGTCCCTCTCGTCATGATTTGTGATCTCTCTGGCAAGGTCCTTCTTTTGGACTACATTAGCAATCTCAGCTACAAGATCTGATTCTGCCTTTTCTGTAGGGTTATGCTTATACACATGCACAACATCTTCCCTTTCTCCTAGCAGCTTGGAAAGGAGTGAATAGAAATCGCCTGTATAAGAAAGAGAAAAGATAAGAGGAAAAGAGGGAAAAAACAATTATAACAGCGTAATTTTTGACAGCTTCAGCAAAGTATAATGTAACAACGTTATTCAAAGAGTCTTTGTCAAAAGTGGCATAAAAGGGAATTGTTTCAGACTCGGGAACTGAATGAGACAAGTCTCTGGTATGAAAAGATAGTGTCAAATCTTTATCAACTTTAATTTACATAGAAACATCCACTTTTACCTCAAACTCTAGCATGAAAATATCATCACTTCTGCACAGATGTTCTTGGGAACAAGACAAAAAATAGAAGTATGCAAATTTCATTAAAATGTTTACGATGGAATTATCTGGATTTGCCAGACTACTACAGATTTACTTTATAAAACAAAGAGGTAAAAATTGTAGGGTTTTACTTATTTGTTAACTTATAAAGAAAACAATAGACAGTCATGATGCATTTCAAAATAGGTTTCTTTGCAATCTGTCCTCACAACTTAGGCTGTGAGAAAACAAACCTTCACCTTTGCAAACAGATTCTATAGAGCATACTGTAAAAAGAAGACACACTGGTATAACAGTGATCCATTAACTTTTCATTTATTAAGTTGGTCTGTGTCCTGTCCCTCTTCTTCATCCAAATCATAAAACTCTTTAGACACAGTATTATCTGGCAATGCAGGGAATAGTATTTTCTCAAGTTACTTGCTAGCAATATAGTTATGACTATAGCTTTCTTAGTCACCAACATGCTTTTCAGTAAATTTCAGAACAACAGCTGAAAGCAAAACCCAAACATTAGGTATGCAAATTCCAGAACCACATTTTTCTTCACAAAATATTCAAGCCACCCAAACAGGTTTTAATGAAGTCAAATGTTCAATTCTTTCTGCAGGGTTAAATGAAGTGATGACATGAAGGTAAGTATATCCCTCTCCTGGGATTTTCTGCTAACTAGCAGGTACCAAACCTTCTAGAATTTATTAACCAAGTATCTTGGCTGCCTGAAACTATTACCAACTCTTTCAAATATTACTGCATCATTTGAATGGAGACATCCAGTATGCTTTAAGGTTTAATGCAGTAGGTGTTCTTAAGTACAAATCACTCATAATGAAAAGTTTGCATTATTTTATGACAGGCTATATAAAATATTTCTTAGAAAAGCAAAACAATAACTAGTAATTCTTTCACCAAAGTAACCTAGCCAGAATCAGATCCACCACTTGCAGCGTGGGACAGAGGAAATTAAGTCTTTTGGAAATGACCCTAAGAGAATCTGACATGTTTATAAACATCCCTAATTCAATGATTTTGAGTTGGATTCCATTCCTTGCCCTTGAAAATTGAATATCCCAGATGAAATCTTCTGTCAGAAAATAATTACTGAAGTAATAGAGCCAATTTCAATGAAATGAACAAGGCAAATTAGGTAAGAGAGAGAAATGTTAAGCTATATAACAAATATGAATTATTTGCTTCAAATACAGTTGTGAAGCTAGAATGCTTCATAATCCCGTAATTCAAGTACTCCAACTACCTGTTCAGATCAAATCCAAATATCAAAAAAGTATGATAGAAGCTTTGTACAAACCATATTTATTCTGAGAAAGGATTATAATTAGATTAATCAGGTTCAATAGTCTCTACCTAAAACATCCAAGAATTGGTGCTGACGCAGAAACATAGCTATAATTTCCTCTACTCAGGAAACATTCAGCATTAACATACTCTCCTCGGGCCTTAACTATACTTTTGCAGCATTTTAAAAATTCAACAAAGTTTATATGTACAAATGTTTTGGTGGTATCCACTGCTGCAGACCTGCAGATGAGCCAAACTTGCCAGCTCCTCTACATGCAACGAGAGAGGTCTGAACGACAAAAGCAGTGTTCTGCCTAATGTAACTGTGAAAAATCTCCCTAAACCAGCAAGCTTGGTGATATTTTAAACTGCAAACTTTTTTAAAGCAAGTTCAGTGATCTTTGCCCAGTTTACTCTTTCCTAAGCCTGTACCAACAGCCTGATCAATCTTCTTGTAATTCTTGGTCACAAAAAGAAAAGCTGCAGTTTACAGAAAGGTTTCAGATCCCTAACTCACAACTCATATGCTTGTTCTATTTGAACAACAACAAATTGCTTCCTCCTTCAGCCAAAAACATTGCATACTACCTCTGTTGTGCAATGGTTGCCATGAATAATTAACTCACTCTCTTACAACAGATATCGCTCATTGATTTAAACAAACAAACAAAAAAAAGTAGTGGCTCATTTTACCTGTCTGAATGCAGCTTCTCTTACTATACAAGAAACTGCTATGAGACAGAACTTAGTGGACGAGAAGAAGAAAAGAGAGCAGGAGTATCCAACTTAAGAACAGCATAAGCCCTGGGAAGTTTTTAGGACAAGGTGTTTTCATAGAAAAATCCAGTGACTCTTACAGAAGATATAATCAGGTACTCCACTCCAAGGAGGCTGACCAGTTTTGGTTTTCTCCTAGTACTAAGCCTATGATAATAAGATAAATGAGGAACTTTCAAAAAGTGAAGTGGTTTGAGTATATCACTGTCAATGGCTGTAGATGACACATTTTCCAGGTTCAGTTTGTCCTATTTCTGCTTTTATTAGGCAGGGGTGTTGTAACCACAACAGTTAAGAATATTTAGGAACTGAAAGTATGAAAAGTGGTGTGCCTCAGAGAGTGAAAGTGGTCTAAAGTGTTGCTGCTCTGAAATTTTGATCTTTATTTTAAGTAAATGTGTTTGTGAAAATGAATGTGAAATCTCTACACCTTAAGCTCAAAGATATCCATGAAGACTACGTATCTGCCCAGCATCTCCATATGCTTCACACAAACAGTAGGCTGAAGTCTTCTGTCAGTTTCTTGGTATCTTGATACAATTCAGTGTATTGAAAAAGCAGAAAAAATGTGTGCATTTCTTCAAAGGGAAGAACTGAATTTTCCTGATTACTCAATGTATGCAACTGCTCCCCAAACTCGACACAGTGAATGAAAGTTTCATATTACCTAGGAACAACAATTTTCAGCTTTGTTTGTGATCCCTAGGCAGATTCCAATAGATTTGTAAGCAGTATATTTTTTAAAATAGTTCAGAATTCACTACACATAACTAGCAAAAACTAGACTCCTACTGTTTCAGATTAACAGTTGCTCTCTACAAACCAATATCCAGCAAAGATTATAGCATGATCTCATGTTGCCATTTTACAGCTGTCTTGTACTAGATGGAACAGTTGAAGGATGTTGCTTGTCTCAAGATACTCAGCGGGAAAGGAATACCGGCAAGATGCACCATGTTTGGTTCTGTTTTAGATGAGACAGGCTGGCCTTTCGAATGCCTAGGTATGATTAGAGGAAGACACGGGTGAATGAACAACTTTCTCTTACTGAAACAAGTGAAGTCTAGCAGTGCAGTCTTAGGGAAGCTGACTGATTAGGTTAGTTTCAGAGAAGATACTTACATGCACTTCTTATTTGTAAGTCATCAGGGCACTTCCCTCTATGTAATATGGTAAGAGATGACTGGCTACAAAGACCTACAGTTATAGGTATTTAGTTATATTATAGTTATATAGAGGAAGTGACAGCAGTCAAGACCAGTATCTCCAGACTGAAACAATGAACAAGCATATTCCAGTAAGTTTAAACATGATTACTTATGGTGGTTCTACACTAGGAAAATTCTTTTACAGAGCAGTGTTTTGGAAAACAGTCATACAAACGATAAAAACATTGGCAACTTTCACTGCAACCCATGAGTTGAATCTCACCCGATCTCAATCAAACACCGATTAATTTAAGGTTAGTAAAACAGTGTAGTATTTTGACTGCCAGGTTCTGGGTTGGATCCCTTTGATGTTGAACTATCAATGTCCAAATCCAATCCTTTTTTCCCAGCGTCAAACACCATTTCCCCCACCTGCAGCAAGCAGTCGCTGTCCATGGTCCTTACCCAGCACTCCACCATGTTGGTGGAAGTACCAGCTTCCAGCCTGGATGAAGTTATCTAGCCATGGTGCTGCAGGATCAAGGTATCAGACAGATGAGAAGTTCAGCCACAAGTGAGCCTGTGCAAAGAGCTTGAACGTGTAGCTGTTATGGTACATACATGAAAACTCATTTTATGCATTTCAGAAAAAGAAGCAAGAACACTGTGGTGTCTGGGAACTGTCATCTCCCGAAGATGTAGTTGTGTCATAATGACTGTACAATTTCACTGCGGCAGTTCAGACATGCTCCCCAGTCTGGTATTTCAGACTTTTGTTAGGAATCAGACTGAACAGGATTTGAAGCATGAAGCTGCTGCTGCAACCTACTAACAAAAGATATCTTTACCAGGAAATAACCAAAACTGATGGGTTAAGAACAAAACTCTAGCAAGGAGTCCTCTGTGTTGACAGGAGACTGGTACCGCTAAGTTCATCTGTGTGTTTCACAGGTGTGAATGCTTGTATTGAAAGTCTCTTCTTGAGCATGTTTGATCTGACATGGAGCCAGTATGCTGGTCATTCCAAATCTGCATCTCAGTCCTGCTGTGATTGTAGCAGGAGACAGATTTTCACATTTGACTTCTGGTTACCTAATTATCTCTGAACTAAGTGTACTCTGAGACTGCACGTTTTTGCCTTACCAGGATGTGCTTCTGGCCTACTCCTGTGTTCATATGGCAAAAACAGTCAGTGCTTTGACTTTTCAGAAGTTCTAGAATCAGGGTCCAAATAATGTAGTCTCCAACTATGATTTTACCTCATCTTAACTCTAGGGTGATGACTGTGTAATATGTTAAGAGTCATATCGCAGAACTGTATTTTAGCTGAAGAACTATTTCCTGATGAAAATATGTAAATTTGGCTGCAAATATTACCTTCAAGACTGTGTCATCAAGAACAAATGCCTTCAAAGTAAACATATATCAAAATCAATAGTTTAATTTTCTTTGCCTTCTTTGGCTCCTAGATGAAGCTACTAAGCTCATTCTAACAGGCATACATAAGGTAACATTGCTGGTAGAAAAGTATGGGAGAAAGGCATAGAAAGAAAGTGAACAAAATCTAATGTCTATTTATTTGAAATTATATTGGACACAGTTCGATATAATAAACCAAAATAACTTTCAAAATAGTTTGTAGTCATTAAAGTCCTACCATACTGATTTAACCTGCTGCTTTGATGAAAGCATTGGAAAGATTCCTGAGAACCAAAATAGGTTAAGTAAAACTGTCTTCTCTTTAAAGCGATTGCAGGGGTTGGGGGAAGGAGGCATAGATATGAAGAAATGAAAACAGTTAAGCTGCTCTCGAAATTCTTGGTCACCATCACTGTGCCCTGAGTGATGTGCACTTATACCATAACCAAGCTGACATGTTTGAAGAACAAGAACTTTATCTGTTCTCAAGGCATTTCTAAGCAGCTTATAGAGATAAAAAGAAAAAAGATGGAAGAAAAGGTTAAAAAATAAAATAATTTTCTGTTTCCTTCCATGGCTGCATGTCCTAAAAGGAGCTTTTCCTACTATTGGTATCCAAATGCACTTTCTTTGGTTTTAATTCATTCATTCTTTCTTTTCCTTCAACTGCCAAAATGTTTTAATGTACAAATGTTTTAATGTACAAATGTTTTAAGAGGTCAAGCATAGTTTATAAAATCACTAGTTTACAACTGCGAAAGGGAGCACTAAAGATAAAGTATGAAATATGATAAAAGAATCTTCACTGAGGGTTACATTTTGTTACAGATGTGTGTTCTTCATCAGCAAATCAGAACCTGAGGCTCAAAACCAAGCTGGCTGCAGTTTCCTCATTGCCCTCCTCTTTCCTTTCTTTCCTGAGCAGCAATAAGCTCCTGACAAGCACCAATCATTTTGTTACAATAAAATATATTTATCAGCTATGCTAAATGACTAGCAATGAACACGATGGGTTTACTACATAGGGCTTTGCTGTACTTATTTAGATATATTAAACACATTTGTAATTCAAGCACACAGTACACTAGTTCCACCTCAAATTTCTATTTGATGCAGCACATACTTGTAAATACGCTTCTTCTCAGAAACCAACATATATCAGACTATGTTTTTTAAAGAGTAGTTCTGCTATTTTCAATTTATTTCTTTTAAGCAACATCATGCTTTAGGGTTGGTTTTTTTTTTTAAAAACCCATAAAATTTATAAAAAGGGAAAATATTTTGCTAATGATAATAATAATAGTAAACTAGTATTTGGTGTATTTTATATTTCTGCTATGATTTCATAATTTTTCTGAACTCCTCCTGCACTAATTTCCATTTCTTTGGACATGTAAATGATATTACAAGCAGCTTTTGCAGTTGCTCATTGATAAACAGTAAGCTAAAATACCTCCATAGTTTTAAGAGCCAAAGATCCTAAACCAGGTTTCAAACAGTGAAGTCTGAAACACTCAATTTAAAATAGCTTCCTTCCAAGCTTCTCAGTAGTGTTCTTCTGCTCAGGGATGCAATCTAAGCATCTCCATTTGCAATTTTTTTGCTTAGTCCTGATGCTCATTTCTTTACTGTGCTAAAGATGTGTTTGTAAGATTATGAATATCCTTATTCTAACCACATCGAAGGCTCATCTTTTATTTACAGCTTTGAGCAGGATCTTTAGTGTTGAAACAAGAAGCAAACAATTTGCAATTTTGAAGTTTCCTAATTATACTTCTTCAACTGTAAATATTGCTCTTAATACCTTTCAGTAGCATTTTTCCCCCCAAGGTTTAATTCAGTCAATTTTCTGCTACTTTTGTACTGTATTCAAGGGGCTTTATATAATCTTTCAGCACCAAACATGCAACCTGATCGTGAAAACATCTGAGGATTCTCTCATGTCTGGCCTTAATCTAAATATATTTCTAACATCTCATTCTAGGCACTCCACATCCTTTCTCTATCAACCTGAGAAATTTTAACCACTTACCAAAGTGAACTTCTCTCTTTACAGACAAACTAGAAAAGGAAAATTATGAGAATTTATTTTAGAAATTTGTGCAAAAACACATTAAGTCCTATTATTTGACACTGCTGCCATGAATTTCCTATGTAATACTGCGGCAGAAATAAATTTCTTAAGCTGAAAAAGCAAGGATCTGTCTGCATTCTGATTCTCCTTTTCTCTTCAACACCTATTCTGTAAGAAATAGCAGGCCTTGTAGGCCTTCCTTCATGTCTCCCCCTCTTTTTCATTTTTTAAGGAGGAAATAAAAGAGAGATGAGGCCGAAAGAGAACAAGGTATACCTCCTCCTTTGAGTTAAATTATCAAGAATTTCTACCCCAGCCACAAAAAGCCTTGTTCAGTACACTTTTATTGTAATGAGTTTTTCACAGGAATGCACAACAGCAAAATATGAAACAAAGTCATTTCAGTTTCTCAACTCACAGACTCAGTTACAGCCTAGCAAAATATTTCCAGTAGTGTAGCAAATATGTTGTGCAAAATATTTCTGTGGGTATTTGTGTGCACTCATGCACAAATACAGCATACAACAACTGAAAATAATTAAAAGGTTAAGCATCCAAGTTTAATAAATGGCAGAATGATGTATAACCCTAATTCAGCCTCCATTTTATACGGATTATGATGTTAATTTTCCTTACAAAGAAATCTCTTCCCACAATCAATGGGCCATCACTATATATTAATATTTAACCCCATTCAAATAAACCCCCTTCAAACACTCCTGAAAAAATGTTTTAACTAAACAGAAAGACATCTCTTAACATTTCAATTCTACCATCTCTGTTTATAAAACACTTACTTACACTAAATTAGCTTCATTATTACAGACTGTACAATGAAATTAAGGTCCATAATTACTGCTACTTTGCTAAAGATTACAGTCAGAATGGTCATTTAGCATCTACTCATTTTGGGTATTCACCTAGAAATGCCTCAAAATGTGGTTTTATTCGGTACTTAGCATTATATTTCACATCTTAAATTAAAGCCACATTTCCAGTCTATTTCAGCAGGAGCTGCGTATATGCAAGACTTACTTCCAGTTGTTTTGTCCATCCTCAAAGCCTAGGCAAACAGATCAGGAAATAAGACTTCTCAAAGGTACGTAGCTACCAAGAACCATTCAGCCACACTGCTAAGAGTCTAGAGTAAAACACTTTAAACAGAGAGCATCAAATTGCCTTAGACCATTAAGTCATATTCTTTTCTATTTCACTCCCTACACAGATTTGACTCCCTAGAACAAGTCAGAAGCCCAGGGAGGTGTTTTTCTATTCAACATAATCTCACCACTAGGACAGCAATTCTATATTGCAGACTTAAAGCCCAACTTTATAAAAGCTAACTCCTGAATGCTGGACTTAAGATGTAATATTATCTTAAATACAAGAGGCTGAATGGGGTGAGTCTAGCTGGAACATTCAAAAAAAGAGATCTTAAGTTCACTTGTATTGCACTTCACTATTCAGTTTCCTGGAACTCGTAATCATGAAATAATGGGGGATGAAAGGGAAAAAAAACCCTATACTGGCTGGTTAACTGGCTAATACTGAAAGCAAAAGAATCACAGTTTAGATTTTAATTTCAGATTCTAACATCAGAGGCAAAAATGTATGTTATTTTTTCACTACCAGCTTCCCTAAACCAGACACAAGCAAAAGTGCCACAGTAAACGTTAATACCAGAAGACAAAAATCCCATCTCTTTCCCATGTGTAAATACATGTGTACACACATGACTTTCTAAAACAAAAAATCAAATCTAATCTTTGATTTATAGTTTATACGCTGCAAGTGAATTTTCAGTTCCAAGCTAGCCTTGGTTTTTGTTTGTTTTTTTGTTTTTTTTAACAAATATTGCCCATGTGATTAACCGTCACCTGTATAGTCCTTGTTTGCTAAGAAACCACCCCTGCCTATAGCATTTATACATCTTCCAGGTATACCAGCAGCTGATTTTCTCAATAGTAAAGACTGCTTCTCTGTTTGCATAACAAAACAGATCTTAAATGTATTACGTTATGCCACAGACTATAGCCAGGAAAGTGTTGAACAAACAGAAAGAAACATATTTAGGCCTTTTTTCCAGAGGTAAAGACGAGACATCTAGCAGACATGGTGAGTGCTATGAAGAGATGCTATTTTTTCGCTACTGTATCTATTGAATACAATTTAATCAGGTTTCTATCAATGAACAATAAAATCAAACATAAATTGTATTTGTTTTGCTAGGGTCTTTGTGCTTCAGCAGGAACAGGAAACTCTCTAATATGCACAAATGTCTAAATCAATTGCATTTCCTACAATAATTAACTTCCCATGAACAGTTTATCTTCACCAAACAGTGACTCTGTTTCAGAAACAGAGGAATAACGAGGTCAGTTTCATTTAGGTAAGCTCAATTTTAACACTACAGAGATTTAGCTCCTTCTTCATGGTGGTTCACTTTGTGATGGTTACTACTTATTTTGATATATTTACATTGTTTATTAATGTGCCTCTGATAAGTGAAGATGATGAAACTGAAAATTTAACATAAAAGCAATGATAACACCTGCAGGTGCCAGTATAATGAAATTGCCTGTGTGTAACAGGAAGTACCCTATGCCCAGACAACCATGTGATAGACACATTATTAGCAGGCAGGTTCTTTCACATGGTGGGTTTTTTTGTTCTCCTTTTTTGAGGCAAATAGATTTAATACTATTCACATCAGAATCTGTCTCTGACCATGCCTCTACCTCCTAGATTTGTAAGGATGTCCAGCTAACAGAATAAATTAACAAGTATTTCAGTATTAGTGAAATGACAGTGTTTACTTCAGTTACCTGAAACAAGGACAAATTAAGTTGCTACAACATAGTGCGTCATCAAAGAAAAAACATGCAAGATAAAAGACAGAATTACAGAAAAATTGTTGAAGCATTATCTTCAGAGCAAATCAAAGTCTGAATTTACTGACCAACAGCTCAGCAGCAATGGAACTAATAAAACCCCTGAGTTTTGGTGGATCTGTGTTTCGTAGATAAGCTTATCATACAGAGTATGTCATGCCAGGATATAAAGGGAAAAATTTATATTTTAAGCTTTACCTCAGTGAAAGTATGCATTTGCTTCTGTGCAACTCCCTCCAAACTTCAGAGCCTTCCTGTCCTTGAGACCTTGTTCAAATTTGCTTGATATTGGCTATCTCACTAACATTACTTGAGGAGATGGACAAACTGACAACACAATTACAGAAAGCACTTTGCTCCACAAAACCAAACTCCAATTTGTGTGTAATTTTCATAGGCACATTTTACCAAACCACTTTCAGCTCTTGGTATTCCCAGTGTATCCTACCAGGTACTCATGCACTTGTAGGATCAAAACCCACCTACAACAGCCACTAACCTTTCCCTTTTGGAGACAAAAATAAAACCAAACCTGATCTAATTTTTCAATTTGCTTCTTTTGCTTACACATGTGTAATTCAACTGAAGTTAGAGCTTTATCAATGTAAAATTGAAGCTAGGCTCCTGTCACTGATGGGAGAGTTTATCTTAAACTAACACATAAATATGGACTAAAACTCTCTCAAAGAAACTACTATGTTTTAATATCTCACATTATGAACCCAAGTTATTTCAAATGGACAAAACAATGCAGTGTGTTTCCATGAAAACAGATTAGATGAGGTTGTATACTAAACAGTGGTCTCAACAAACAAGACTGCATTGTAGAAATGTGGCTTTGAAATACATTTCAAAGACAAATAAAGAAGTTTTTAAAAATAGGACCTTGTTTCAACATTTTTTTTCAAACATTAACAAATTCAGTAAGACTCACAGATCACAAGTTCATCAACCAAACCCTAATGCACTTATTAGTAACAAAGGTGGGGCAGCTTTTCAGCATAAATCTTGATCTTCATTTACAAGCAGCTAGCTTATTCTGTTCTGGAACAGGCTTAAAAAAATATAGTTGTATTTCTTTCTTTAAAAATCCACCTTGAATTGACTAGGGTTAAGTTTCAGATATGGAAGTGTAAATACTATCTCCAGTAGTTTAAAGTACTTTCAGTCAAGACACTGTTAATCACAGAATCACAGAATGGTGTGTGTTGGAAAGGACTTTAAGATACATCCAGTTCCAACTTCCTGTCGTGGGCAGGGATGCCTCACACTAGACCCAGAAGCTGGTTTTTATCTAACTGTAACTTAATTATTTGAGTTAACTTTGCAATATGGCATATAGAAAATTTAACCCTTACGGAAGATGTTATCAAAAACTCCAAACACTGTCCTAATCTTTTGCCTCATCAAAGCCTAAAGGAAATCTGCATTTAATTTATTTTTAATAAATTAAATGTCTGAACCACGTCTGATCCTCAACATGGTCTTCTCATTTACATCAAGAAAAATCTTGATACTAAACAAATATTTATCAAATGGCATATGACCCACAAAAACAAAAGTACAGTCTTATTTTAACATATCTCCCAAACCTATACAACATTCAGCATATTTCTAGAACCTTTATAACAGTCATGGGTTTTTGTCCTGCAACTAAGTACTACACACATTTTGGCACAAGTTATGTGCATATGCACATATACACAAATGTAGTTAAAAATAACTCAGTATTAAACATTAGCTGAACTTGATCCAGCGCATATACGACCAATATTGAACTGTAAAAACATACTATTCCCCAATACATACATTGTAATACAAAATGAGAAATAGGGGAAGAACTAATAGCAGACAGTCACATACAGAATCTAGAGCAGTTACATACTATAGGACTACTTCGTGTCCATCCTTTAGGATTGCACTTAGAGATAAACCACAACCTTCTTTAGCAAATTAAACCAGGAACAGGAAAACCTAATGAGATAAAAATGCTCTGAAGAATTTTATCTACACAGCTAGAGATCAATGGTAGACTGTTTTTTTTAATTATTTCTTATATAGCATTCAATCCTATTAGCTGTACAGAACATTGCATGTTGCATCAATTAAAGATAAACAATAAAACCTTCATAACTTACTAACAAGCAGGATATAATTTATCAGTACTTTACATTAGTGTGTCCTGTACTTGACAGAGAAATAAACAAGTACATACTCTGCTCCAAAATCTCTTCCTCTTCTTTTTCCACTTGCTTCAGCAAGGAACTTTTATCACTGTCCTTGGTTTCTGAAAAATAGATTTAGGATATGATGTTAAACTCTGTGTGTGACTGGAATTTAGTATCTTCTGACTGGGAAAGAAAAGCCCTTCTGAAATGAACGTTTGATATTTTTATCTATCTACAGTAGTTGTACCAGACAATGCAGCAGTGAAACAACTGGAATGAAAAATTAAGATTTATATTTTGCTACACGGACACACCAGTCAGATTACTTCTGAGTAATACTACTGCTAGAAATTAAATGCCTGCAGGTGTTCAATATAAACATTTGATTCCTTCCATAACAAAGCAGGGGATCCAGAAAACTATGGAAATATTATGACTCAATTTTGTAGGAAACAAGATAAAGCAAATACTAACAAAGTGCTAATATAAAATACCGATATTTGGCATAGAAAAGAGGTCAATCTTTTGGGTACACAGCTCACGTAACTATAAAAATATGTTGGAAATTGAAAGATGACAATAGAAAGAAACACAAAAGACTATGACAAAGACTTCCAACAAAAACAAGAGCAGAATCCCGTGATGGTATATAATCAATGACTTCAATTTTATTCAGAATTGTATCTCATTTTTAATGAAAATTTAGTATATCAAAGCAACATAGACAAACACGACAGTGAGCAAAAACCGATTTGAATAAAATGGATTTTTTTTTTAAGTTTTATAAGTTTTTTTCACCTTCATGGTGTCCATGTGTCATCTTTAGCATATCAGACATGATTTGAATAGGGACATTTGCCTCCTGTGGTATATTTCTGAACAACTCAGGGTTTGCATTCTGTGTGCAGGTCATATATGAGACTGCATGCTTCGCTTCCATATAGTACATAATGTAAAAATTACACATTTCGTCATTGGCTGTTCCCCTACATAACACAGAAAAGATGTGGTAGTTAGGAAAAAACGAGCTGGATAGAGTTGTTATTCAATTAATCTAACTTGCTTAACAGAGTATTAAATAAAAAGTGGCAATGTCATATTTAGTAGAAGTCCCACACTAAACCATCTAATAGCTTCATTGCAGCAAATATCGAGAATTTCTTTCAGCTTACACTAGACAATACACAAACTCCCCAAGTATCTCAGAAATTCCTAACAATTTGGGTTTGATTCTACAGAAAATTGTATCAACTATTTGATCTGCTCTTCTTTCCATTTCCCCAGTATTATCCTCATAGTACCCAGTGCATCATCTACTATATACACGTTCTGGTGAAATATGACAGAACTGCACCATCCATCATGCCAGCATTCATACAATCTCCTCTCAATCTGGGGCAAACGTAATTTAAAATCGTTGCAAATAACATCTATGTTTCATTTCAGCAGGTATCTTTCATGACAGTTTCCCCCCCCCCCATGTTCAAATGCATCCATTTGTCGGCCAATCATTCTGGTTCTAATGCAGCAGAAAATTTCATTACATATTAGGACACCATAAATATCTCTTAAAGAGAAGACAGCACTGCAATCTTGAGAATAACTTGATCACAAGCTTTGTAAGGAAGACATGAATGCAAGAGAAACGATTAAACACTGGAAAACTTCCATTCTTTGATAAATGTTGTCCACACACTTGGAACAGGAGAGGCTCTTCTCTACTGCTACAAAATTCTGTCTTCAATAGACAAAAAAGCTGGCATGAGAAAAATTTTCTTCTGAAAAATATTACTTTGTGACACAGACAACACAGGGCCTCTCTGCAACTGTGATCTGTTCCTGCTTTTTACCTCTGCCTCATGGTTGATGTATGTTATTTACAGCTACAATTCTGACAATGGAATAAGCTAGAGCTGTAAAGAAAGGTTTGCAAAATAAGGGCTTTACATTCACATTTTTTAATTAGCTTTCACAATTAACCACTGAGCCTGTATTCATAGTTACGGGGGTGGCCTATTAGCTGTTTGCAAAAGACGTCAGTGCTGACTTTTCCAGCAGCATCCTGCAGCATTCATTTATTCACCATAGCAACATTAATGACACCAGCCAGAGGGGAGATACGGGGAACATGGGAAAATAGACTATTTCAAAGGGGAATTGGTATTTTTCCAAGCATTGAAAATTTAGCATCCCTTGGAGACCAGAAAAATTAGACTCTGACTGGGCAAGCTCTGGTTAGAAAGCATTAACTTCACTGTTGGCCTCCCAATATCTGTTATTATAATTGCTTCCTCTTTAAAACTCTAGTAGAAAAGGGGATGTGGAACCCACATGAACTCTGATTCACCTGACACGTTACTGTGTCAAAAAAATTCAAAGTTCGTCCTTTTAAGTATTTATAGTTAAAAAAAAAGAAAAAGAAAAAAACCAAACTCCATCAACAACAGTTGTAGTAAATTCACAGAAAACTCAGAATCCTTCTATTAGGTATCTGAACTCCTGAGAAACTCTATTTCATAAACAAATTTAATCTCTCTACTGAGATGCAATACTGGGGTGCTCAGTGCGTTAAATGTCTAATCCCTTGGGGTTCTGCAGCACATACTTCCAGAACAGAGAGACTTCTGCAGAGTATCTTCATTCATCTATATAGGCAGCAAATTCTCGTGCAAAGAACTGGAGCCACTTAAGACAATTTTTTTTTTTAATATTGCATCTATTTTTATGGTTATATAAGTCAACTTCATCTTACAGAACTCTGCCTGTCATCTTCAACTGACAAACACAGTTCAGGTTTTCCTATTGATCATTATTAGTCATTTATGGCTTGCTTTGTTTTGATAAGAGCATGTATATTTTTATATTGAAATAATGGTAACTCGTATATTATTTCACATTTTTAAAGTCAGATTTTATGATGGCTCAAAATTTATCAGAATTTTATAAATTTCCATTAATTTTCTTCTGAAATAATGAGGAGAAATTGTGACACTTTATTGTTTTGCCTTAAATAGTCAGTAACTTCAGCTTACTAAAACTTTTTTAGACTTAATGACTCCTTTAAGTGTACATCAGCCCAACATCTGAGTAAGGTGCTTGGTAGCATAGCTTCTGAACACTTCAGCAAAGTGAGGGCAATGAATGTTGTGTAGATTTAAATGTCTAGCAGACTAGATAGCAAAATAGAACATTCTGGCAGAATTTAACAATTAGAATTATCCTGAAAGGAGACATGAAACAAGTATATTTCTAAACATAACCAATGACATGGAGCAAATAGAGAAAATTTACCCTATGTGTGTCTCTGTAGTTCTGCCTTCACCACTGAAAACACATCTAGCTGCTAGGGTATCATCATAGCTAACTTCCACAGGACGTTCTACTGGATAGAATGCCTGAAAGAGAGGATGAGTCACCCTAATCAGTACAAGCATCTCATATTATTTACATCAACACCCACACACAAGAATAACTGCTACACATCTGAAAAGTAACTTCAGGACGGTTGTGCATCGTAATGTAACCATGATAATGCTGGGCAACATTCACTTTCTACTGGCACAATATGTACCACTGGAAACACCATGAGGTATATCTATGGGTACATGACTGTCAATTCACCTTTCTGGTTTTAAATAAAGATAATCAAAATTTATAGTTAGAATTAAAAAATACAACCAACCTGTGGTAGTTGTGGACTCTGTCTACCAATCAATGTCCATTGACCATTTCTCACTCTGTATCCACTCACTACTTTACCTATAACATATCAATATGTATGTGAACAAGAGACATCTAAGAAAAATATGCTGTCATGTCAGCATTTTTCTGTTAAGTATTTGATATTCTCATGTTGCAATAAAACTCTTACCTAATCTGTGTGTATGAACTCTGTAGGCAAAAAGGTGCATTGGAAACCTTTTGTAATGGCAAGCAATGTCTGCATCAACCACTGTAAAATATGATAGCAATAAACAAAGAAAAAACCCCACATTAATTATTAGAGAAAAGGTACACTAAGGTACTTCAGTCACTTGAAAATGACCTTCTGTGATGATGTACATAAAAAATGGGACTGCAACTTAATAGTATTTTTTTCCAGCATATGCTGCTGCTATCTAACAAAGTAATACACTTGCTTACAGACTATGTAACACTTAAAAGAGGAACACTAAAACATAGCTATGGTCAACAGTCTACTCTGGAGAAAATGAAAATAAACTGGTATCATTCTAAAATTATACAATTTATAATGAAGTCTTGATTGTAAGACCTTATGGTTCTGGGCCCAGTTTTAAAGATTTAGGGTTAGATGCAGACTTTGGCAGAGAAGTGCTATACTTAGAACTATACTAGTGTTAGGAGCCTACAGAGAAATTTTCCGCTGATGCCTCTCTGAGGCTGGCTGAGATAAATGCAGCCAGAGAGACTGGCTGCATTCTTCCTTTTATAAAAAACTTCACGATCTTCTGAAGAACTGCAAATTTGATTGAGCAGGCACAGAATCTTATTTCCCTTTCCCTCCCCCCTTCAACTGAGAAAGTAAATATCTGCAATGATCAAATATCTTTTAGGGGGGATAAGGAGGATGGTTTCTTTTGATGTTTTCATATTGAAAAGCAAATTCTGTTTAAGATTCAATTCAAACTGAAAAAGAATTCAAGTGGCTGAATTCACAACAGTTGAAGTCAGCTGGGCATTTGACCACCTCACCCTATTTAGGCAGCTAACTGCAAATGGGAAAAAATGGTGTTCTCACATATCTTATCTAGAATGCCAGTGTAGGATAGGCAAATATGGAGTCAGTGCTCAAACTCCTTAAAACAGAACATTCCATGCTAGCTTGAAGAAATGCTATTAGGACTATACAAGCTGAGCTTCAGGTAAAATCCACTGAGTAGGATTTGTTTGGGAACATTGTTGTACAATGTTTTTTCAGCATTTTGACCTTTTAACCACATAAGGACATATGAATAAATTCTTTAAAGAACAGTTCCTTACTGGTAGAAATCAATTTATTAAAACTGAACTCTTGGTAAACCACAAACAGCATGATTGGCAAATACTTATGAATAACAGTCCAAAAATAGTACGGTGGGGTTTTTTTCCCTTTTTTTTTTCTTTTTTTTTTTTGGTGGGATGGAGGTAATGAGAAAATGAATACTGCTTTTTTTTTTGTAAAATATTAAGACAAAAATAAAATACTCATAAGATTTCTAGAAATGTCAGTATTGCACAGATCATTATTGTTCTGCACACTGTCTTCTACAACACTGATCACTTTTGCTGATGTAGCTGTCAGGAAATATGATACAATTTTAGAATTATAACTATTTTTGTCATCATATGTTTAATTTGTCCATTTACAATTCAGTGAGTCTCTGCTACATTTTCTTATGCAATAAGCAGTAAAAATAAACCAGATGCTAAAATTACATAATCACTTTGTAGAATTACAGCTCACCTTTCTCGCCTGGCGGTATTACAGTGTTCACAGACATCATAAGATACATTCCAGCAATCAAAGGCTGCCTGCAATTCAAAACTCAAGCTGTGCTAATCAAGTCCTTTTCAAAACATGCTGCGACACGATATGCAGTACCATTTACCACCACTAATTTCTAAATAAATTATGTCTGAAACTGGTCTATTGAGAAAGCAGCTTAAACACAGCACTTCCCTTTCCTTACTCTTTTTCATACAAGCTATAAATTTTAAAGCATCTTCTATAAAACATGAAAAACAACATGACCACCTACACAATTCCTGTCCCAGATTTCTAAATACGAAGTTCTTAAACTGGATGAACTCAGTGCTGATAGCACTATTTCATCAAGTTTCTTAGCAGAAACAAAAATTTTTGCCAACAAATGACACATAGCTTCAAAATTCTTAATATTGTGATGTCTGTATTATTTTTATTTTACATGTTTTCAGAGGAATATAAAGGAGGGGTTTCCATGCCTTCTGTTCCAATGAAAAAAAATTGTAACATTTAAGTATTTTTAGAAATACTTACTTCTGATGCGTCAGATGTAAAGTTACACCAGAGCAGTCCTTGTGTTTGTCTGTACAAATCACAAAAAAATTTAATCGTTTACAACTGAACTAATACAAAATTATTACATATTAGTAACATTATTCTTCCGTATAAAGAATACCAGAAGACAAAATAAGTTTTAATCTTATTGTTTGCAGTAGAACTTTCATACTATGAAAACATCACCCAAACTTGCACAAATCTGAACACAATGCTGCATTTGCAGCAAAATCCTAATAAAGAAAGAAACTAGTGGATAAAAAACTGGATGAAAACCTAACTGCTTTTTTGGCATTAGGTACTGTAGATCTGTATGAAATAGCATCTGAGATGAAACAACATCATTTTTCCAACAGCAGAAAAAGCTGGTTTGCTTCAAACAAATCTGTATTTTGAGAAAAGCTAGAAAAAAAAAAAATTGTGGAAAAGTAATGGTTTCAGCCATTAATAACGATGCAGCCAGAAATACTTGCAATAAAGTCACCAGGTGATTTTGAGATACCAGTACAGAGCAGCTCTGTTTAACACTGGACATCCCAGAAGGAGTAAAACAAGTTAATTCATTTGTTAATGTAATGTGCCAACATTATGTAATGTGTTTGACATTTTAATTTAAATAAACTAAAGACTTGAAAGTTACTCTGTTTTGGTTGGTGATCTGGAAGTTCAAACCTCTTTTTTTTTTCCAAGAAGTTCCCTTTCTTATGTTTATACCAAAACAGCTCTAGTTAGAAGACAGCTGTTAACACCAAAGCAGGTAAACAGAAAATGCTGAAAAAATATCCTCTAACAATATATGCTTCAGATAAGAAAGATAACACAGTAGCCATGGGTCTGATGACAAGTGATAACTTGGGAGAGATTTTCTTCCATCAGCAGCTAGGTTCAGAACTGAAAACAACATTGCATTTGAACAGAAGAAAGGATAATAACTAGAGTGGGACAAAACAGCGACTTTCCAGGTTAAAAAATACCAGTTTAGTTTTTCAAACATTAGCTATTTTAGTCACACCACATTTCATTATTAAAGGATAATACTAAGTTTGGGTTTTACCACCATTAACACTAGAATGTTAATGTGCTAACACTAGAACTCCAATATGTTCACTAAGTAGAAAGCTACTGGTTTTACAAAATGTATAAATTACTGCATATGTTATGCAAGTGAAAAAATCACTACCCCAGTTTCACTAGGTTCTCACAGTGAACATCATGGCATCTGAGAATTCTTAAGTTTCTCCAGCTCTGTGTGTCCCAACAAACCCTTCTGTATTAAAAATTTGAATCAATAAATCACAGTCGTACTTTTACAAATAACAACGAGAAGGAAAGTCTTCACTATCTACGTGAAAGAAAAATTACAACAGTAGCTCTTTGACTCTACACTGGTGGGTGGACTACCCAGTACTGCAGGTGCACTGAATGTCTGGAAAGCATGCCTCATGAGATTTCTTGAAACCAACAGTGATGAATCAGAAGAAAAGTAGCTGAAAATTCAAATGGTGATCCAGAAACAGAAGCATATCCATTCAACGCAAATGGGATTGCCTGAAACTCAGAGAGTTTGGTACCTATATTCTGCATAAAGGACTGAATATATGGGTATGGCACAGTAATAACAAATTCACTTGTAATTATACTAGAAATATTTTAAGACTATGCACATAAGTACAAAAATGCAAAACTAGTCAGTGAGCCACTGTACTGCTGTACCATCCACATTTTCTGTTTTACAAAAAAAAATAAACAATATATTGTAGAAGATATTTTCATTACAATAGCATACAAACCTATGTATAATTTTTATGCAAACACCTATGTACAGAAAAATAGTAGCCACTGAAAAATTAAAATAAAATTAAAGCTAAAAATTCTCCAATTTAAAGTACAGTCTTTAAAACAGATATAAAAATAGTCTTAAAATGTCTTTGGTTTTGGAACTTTTTTAAGTTACTTGCTAAAAATGAAAAATAACAAAAAACCCCACATTCATCACATGGTGAGTAAGCAGAAAGGTGGCAGAGACATAAAGAAAAAGGTTGAAGGAGAGAGAGAAGTGACAGGACCAAATAAAAGACTAAGTTATAGTAGATAAGGGAAAAATTACAAAGCCAAGATATGGTCATCACTGGCTAAAGACAGGAAGAAAAACTGAAGTTACGCCATGCCAGAATAAGCACTAGTTTTCAGTCACAGCTACAAATGTTAATTCCAAAAGGCCAAGTCATGAACTGAAAAGCACCTCAAGGACTAAGCTATGAGGACAAAAGTAGGGAAATGGTTGGAAAACATTCAAGAGAAAGAAATTCAATTCTTCGTCCATGGTTTTAGAAAAATGCTCAAGATATGTATATACTATTCTTCCTCCTCTACTCTTCACTGTAGGAAGCTTCAATTACAATCTCAATACGGGTCTTTGTGAAGTCTTTTTCGCTCCACGCTCCTTGTTTGAAATGAATTTTTTTACTAAACTTTTGGCTATTCATATAACACAGGTGATGCAGAATTCAGCTTTATCAGTTTAATGCTGTTAGAGAGTTTGCACTACATAAATTTTAATGGAAGTTGGGAAATGCTTGCTTCCTCAGAACATTTTACCTTATTACTTAATGTCATTTAAAATTTTAAAATTTAAAATGCAATCAATAGTTTTGTTTCTCTCAGTTTTGCAATTTGCGGTTGAGAATATCATCACCCTATCTTTTAAACACTGTTGAAAAACTATCCCAAAACAACAAACCCAAACCTAACATATGCCAAATATTAGTCGTGTTTGAAAAATCTAATCCTTACTGTGTCACTGAGTCTTTCTTTTAAAACAGCACTGTGAGAGGAAGGAAATTTCTCCAATATATTTCAGTTTGCCAGTATTAGTGTTTTCACACTATTTAAATTTTCAGACTATTGAAAAAATTTTCAGTCAGTATTTAAATATAAATTGGGTAATTTCAAAATGAACTGAAGACAGTGGGAAATTTATTCTTGCAACTATACAAGGCAATCATATTAATCATATTATTATATGAGCATTGGGTGACATGATTTAGTGTGAGGTGTCCTTCTTTGTGGCAGGGAGGTTGGAACTAGATGATGTTAAGGTCCTTTCCAACCCTAACTATTCTATGACTCTATGATATTATCAGGAGAAACAAAACAACTTCTGATCTGCAGTGCTGTGTCTGGAGTAAAATAATGTGGAGACAGTGTTCTCACAGGAGAATGCATAATTGGTGCAAAAATTGAATAATCCTGAAAGATACAGCAAGGCCGTGAGAGGCCCGAGGAAGCTTAAGCAAGCAAGATAAGAAGAAGCTGTAATTCACTGAGTTAATGAGAACTGTGGACTGTTGGCTAGCTTTCGAGGTCAAGTTCTCACACCTGTGTGTGTTAGTCACTAAAGGTCTTCAAGACATGTATCCAATCATAATATGCCAAATCACTGTAAGTGCCTGTAAGAAATGGCATATGAGTTAAAGCTTTGTAATAAATTGGCATTCGCTGATCACATTGATCGTTCCTGCGTTGTCCATGACTCCTGCGTTGACAAAATAATAGATAGATACATTAGTGTAGGTTTCTAAGAAATTCTTGCACCATATTATAATTTCACCTAGGGCTATATATAGCCATGACTGAGCTAAACATTTTTCTAACAGTTACAGAGATATGACTGAAATGCTGTTTCCTTGCTTCTACCCTACAGCTGATCTCTGAAAGACTGAAAGCTGCTGAACCGTCGATACAAGAATGCTGACTGCAGTGAGGCCATGCTTGTTCCCCATGCAAACTCGTTCCAGACTTTACTGTGTGACTGAAGCAAAAAATATCCTTAATGCACAAACCAAGCAGAAGGTGACCCACCTGGTTGAGGAGGGAAATACAGCAGACAGTGTCTATTTGGAGTTTAGTAAAACATCTGACACTCTCCCACAGAATCCTCATGGAGAAATTGGCTGCTCATGGCCTGGATAGGTGCATTCTTCAATGAGCAAAGAAATGGCTGGATGGCAAAGTGCAAAGAGTGGTGGTAAATGGTGTCACATCTGGTTGGCAACTAGCCACTAGTGGTGTCTCTCAAGGCTCGGTATTGGGGCCTGGAGGTGCTGACTGATGTCGCTGAGCATAAGCCAGCTTGTGCCCAGGCAGCCAGGAAGGCCAGTGGCATCCAACCTAGTTTAGTATGTGATTCTATGAAAATCTTAAAGATTCCTTTCAAGTTTGTCAGTCCAGCTGACTGGAATTACTTTGATTTCTTTCTTTCAGCTACTCAGCAAATATGCACTGCTCTGGGACAAGTAAGTTACTAGTTACTATTTGCCAGCTGGCAAAGACTGGGAAAAGCGTCTTTATATACTTCAGGAACAGGTTCTGTGAAAGCCAATTGTCAAAGCAGTTTCCAACCCAGATGAAACTACAAGCTATGCTTATGACTATGTTTTGTGTGGTGTGCAAATATAACACAATCATATTAAATAGTCCCTGATTTTATTTACCTATCTTATCCAAAATCAATACTGCATGTTAAATGCTTAAATTAGTTAAAAAGAATGACCTGTGCTGCTCCTGCTAAATCCTGTCTTCTAGGAGAAATATACGAAATAGTTTGTCAAATGGAACACTCATAACCGAGGAGAAGCTGAATTATCCTAAAAAGAAATGCTCTTTCTGTAGGATGATTTCGATAAAACTTCCAATCCAAGTCCAACAGGCTTCCTGCCAGTCTATCTCTTCAGTCACATGTATGATAATCTGACATTCAAGCTGAGGGTTCTAGGGCTTCCTAGATACTTAAAATTCTGTGCGTTTTTTTACTTAGAAAAATAAACACTTCTCAAAAGCTTTTTTTTTTTTTTTTTTTTGCAGTCTGGGTACATGTATTATCAATTACAGGGCACAATGTTGAAACCCTTTATTCATTTTTTTCATTGCTCTAATACTTAATAGAAATAGTACAGTATTATACGTGACTACTACAATACTTAAAAGCTTTCACTGTAGCAGAACGGTCATTTTCTTTATGAAATTCCAAACTCCTTGTTATTTCAAAGTCAGCCCTTTGATTTGGACCAGAATCTCCACATATGGTGTCAGAATTGGCTTTGCTTCATTAAAATTTGAAGCAGACTCAAAGATGGAGCACAACCTCTGAGCAAGGCAATTCCAAAGCTAATGCCCACCGGGAATTAATTTTACACAAGTTGTATTTAAAAAGACAATGACATGTAGCATAAAATTTAACTTGAAGTCTTAGTAAAAAAAGAGACAAATTCATTATGCTGCTTTCAGTATTTGATACATGAAAGAAGACTAGCTGAGTCAGGTTTTCTTCATGAGAGTCAAGGTGCTTGCTCCTGTTAATCTGCTCACTCATCCAGAATCTCAGCAAAATTGTTTTCAAAAGTCTAGTAACATGAAAATGAAACTCTACGTTTATTCTGTGAAAAACAAAATACAAACACAGACTCCCTGGTGCCATTTCCACAGCTTTCCAAATAGAAAAGAAATGAACAATTGTTGATCCTGATGTGGTATAATATTTCTAGCAAACAAATACCTTGTACAGATCACAGATGACTGATTTCCTGAAAGGAAATCGTAACATACAATAGAAATGAATATTCAGGAGTATGCAGAATTTATTTTATTCAAGGCACCAATGTTAAGCCTTCTGGTTATCAAAGAGAAGCACGTGGAATCCAGTGATCAAAATAAGGTAATTATTTTTCATTTTAAAAATAATATATTGGATTATCAAGCAAAAGAAAATGAAATAAAACAGAAGGCATCCTGCCATACTCTTTAACTTTTGAAAGAGTACATTAAACTAGTATCTCCTACATTACAGTCCACACTTCTTAAACTTTCATAATGTTTCAGGGTTATATCTATAACACTGATTATTCTAAGCCCTGCACAGATATTCTAGGCAAAAAATAAGAAAAGTGTTGCTGCAAAACTAAGTTTTGACTACCAAGTTAATTTATTAATAAAACTTTCCAAATACATCCTCAACTAATATGCAACAGAGGGTACTGACCTCATTTGTTTCTGTTTTGTTGGTTTTTTTACTTAAGAGTGAAAATGAACAGTGAGAACTCTCACTGTCCCCAAGCAATAATGAAGAGCAGCCTCTCAACTATCAAGCTCTCTATAGAGGTTTTTAGCTTCAATCATTTGTGATTTTAGTAGGCAAACAATATCACTGGCTGTAATGATCCATCTGAATTGTCCCATGAAAATAAATTCTGTCAACTTCAGCTGCACACATTTGCATTTGTACTCCATTTAAACAGTGCTGGCACCCTCAGTTTGTTTCTTCCTCATTCTCCTTCTCTTCCTCCTTCTCATTACCATAAATGCCTTCATGCTACATTTTGTCTTTAAATCATGGCAAGAAACCATACCTTCAGCTTCAGACAGTGCTGTATACAGCAGAAAGGTTGTATATGGCAGAAAGGTGGTATACGGCAGAAAGGCTGCATCGCATCCAGAAGCTACCAGCAACAGGCTAATTTCTTTGTCCAAACCAATTACAACATGTTGATCATTTACCTTGTTACCACAGAAGGGTTAGGAGGCTGTAAACACAGCTCAAACTACTGGTATAATACATATTCCTCCTTTATATTTTTGCTATTACCCAGCTTACTTTTCCTCCCTTCTTTCAAGTCCAACATATTATTACTTAGCCCATGAGGATCTTCACATTCTTGTTTAAATCCTACACAGTAATGCACCATAACTGAGTTTGAAGAGAATGATGACCCACAGGTTTTTTTGTTCTTGAAGGCCAGACAGGCCTTAACCCAGAACCACCACACAGGATGCGATTCACAGAGTGGAAATAAGAATTCATGCATCTCAAAGATGTCAAAACAAGACAATTCAGGTTTAAAGAACAAAGCACAACATGAAAGATAAATAAATAAGTAAATAAATAAATAAATGCAATTAAACTTGTCCCCCAAAGTTGCAGAGAATCAATACCTCAATGTGTATTAATGAAATCCAAATTTCAGTAAACCAGTATTATAATGTATGGGCCAGGTGAGCAGACAATGAGGTGGATGGAAAATCGGCTGAGTGGTTAGGCCCAGAGAGTGGTGATCAGTGGTGCAATGTCTAGTTGGAAGATGGTAACTAGCAGTGTACCCCAAGGGTCAATACTGTGCCCACTCCTGTTGAACATCTTCATTAATGACATGGATGACAGGACAGAGTTTACCCTTCGCAAGTTTGCATAGGACACCAAACTGAGAGGATTTGCTGACACCCCAGAGGATTGCGCTGTCATCCAGAGAGACCTGGACAGGCTGGAGAAATGGCCCCAGAGGAACCTCATGCAGTTCAACAAGGGAAAGTCCAAAGTCTTGCACCAGGGGAGGAACAACCATGGTCACCAGAACATGCTGGGTGCAGCCCAGCTGGAAAGCAGCTTGGCAGAAATGGATCTGGGGGTCCTGGTGGACACCAGGCTGAAGATGAGCCAGTGATGAGCCCTTGCTGCAAAAAACCCTAAGAGTGTCTTCAGCCATACCACTGCCAGCAGGTCAGGGGAGGTGATGCCTCTGGTGTGGTGAGGCCACACCTGGAGTGCTGAGTCCAGGGCTGGACTCCCCAGTACGAGAGAGACATGGATGTATTGCCCAGTACGAGAGAGACATGGATGTATTGGAGAGTCCAAGGAAGGGCCATCAAGATGATGAGGGGACTGAAGCACCTCTCGTAAGAGGAGACAGCTGGAAATGTTCAGCCTGGAGAAGAGAAGGACTTGTGCAAGGAAATATGTTACCCATGGTACAAACAAATCCTGCAGGGAGGGTGTAAAGAAGACGCAGCCAGGCTCTTTTTAGTGGTGCCCAGTGACAGGACCAGAGGAAATGAGAACAAACTGAAATACAGCAGGCTCCTTCTGAACATCAGGAAACACTTTTTCACTGTGAGGGTGACTGAGGATGGGCACAGGCACTTCTGGAGATAACCAAAAGCTAACTGCAACTGCCTGTTTTGTTGCCCTTCTTGAGTGGGTGGAGAACGTATGAGACAACTTCAAGATGTCCCTTCAACCTTAGCCATTCTGCGGTTGTGTGAAACACTCATTGACAATTAAAGCATAATGTCATGCTTAAAATGAGTGTTTATTTCCTTTTTAAGACGAAAAGACATCATCTGCTAGTTACAACTTTTTCCAAACACAGATACTGTGATTGGTCGCCGCATGTCACCTTTCTCACCAGCTATTCAAGTAAGGTGACAGGTTAGGGGTGTTCACAGTTATTTGTTTCAACTTTCCTAAAGAAAACTGAATTAAAAAAACCTGAATTATACAGGGAAAAACAACCTTTTCTCCACACTTCAAATTATTGCTTCTTCCTTACTTTAAGTAATTTGCTTTATATTTTTGAAGGAAAAAAAATCTGTTCACATTTTAAATATTTACAGAGATAGAGCAAGTTTATAAAGAAGTCCAGTTAATAGGTAAACTTTATTACAAGTATGATTACTGATTTTTACCTTTGTGAGTGACACTCACAAGAAAATTCTTTTCTACAGGTAATGTAAATATTTTCAATGCTTTAACTGATATAACTTACAGAACAAATTTCCAAAATACATACCTCTAAATGCACTAATATCTCCATAGTGCACCTGGAGCACAAAAAATCTGCCACCTGTTTCTCCTCCAACTCTGAATCCAACACCTAAGAGAAGGAAAATGCATTGTTTTCAGAAGCAATAAAGCGTAAGATGGTTCACCACTGCTGACCGTATCTAAAAATACAAATTGCTGTAATGGCTTTGAGTGAAGGGGTAAAAAATTTCACTGAGACAACAGTGAAGAAAATGTTGTCCTGAAAACGGTGAGAACGACCATCACAACACATGTTCCCAAACAGACTAAGAAGCTAAGACAGTAACTTAGGTATTAATGAGCAGATATCTGCTTTAAGCAAAGGATTCTCTCAATCTAAGAATGTGAATACAGATTTGAGATATATGTATAAAAAAACCACTATACATTTGGTTTGGGTTTTTTTAAATTAAATTATCAAGTTCTGCCATCTTTGTAGGATTTGGCAGAACTCTCATTTCTCATGCAACCTGTGAATGGCAAAAAACTGATTAACACTGACTTATTAATAACATACTGAGAATGAAAACATGTAAAGATCTGCAGTAAAGTATTCTTTTACATTAATTATGTAAATTAGTATTGTATGCAGAAAAAAACTGGAGGAAATGATGAAGCTATGTTACGTGTTGACAGAAGTAAGCACAGGAACAGAAGAAAACAGAATTAACTTGAAAAAACAAAACTGTGAAATGTCACCAACAGAATTTCTATGAACTGTTTCTACAGTGAACGCTCTTCAAAAGAAGCAGAGAAAGAAATTTCTTCTTATTTGGTTACTGGATCCAACTGCCCACAGCAAAGCCTACTTATAAATCGGACTGTACACTATCTGCATATAAATGCAGAATCATCACCAACCCTCTCCACAAACCTTGTATTTATGGACAGTTCAGAGACAAGAAAATTACTACTAGCTGGTGTTTAATAGCAAAGCTTTCACAGAATCCTCCAAGCAAAATTATTTTTTTACTTGACATTCTGATCACCAAATCAAATAACACTTGTGCTAGTAAGTGTATAAACTGATTACTAAAAATAAACCTCTTCATGAGGTGCACTGCTCCTGGTTATGAAGAGGCAGTAAAAAAGATCAAATAAAAAATGTGTGTAATTCAGTCTTTTCAGACCAAGGCTGCATAGTTGATAGGTATTTCTAGGACTCTTAGCATTTATTAGAAAGAACAATTTCTATCTTCTAGACATACCACTACAAGTAGCTTAAAAAAATTCTGATAGAATTCAGCAAAACCATCTATCATACAACAAAATGCGTATGTAAACGTTGCTCAAGCACATCAAAGCATGAAGAAATGAGAAGCACATAAAGATGTCAAGCATACTTAAGCCACAGAAAAAAATTTCAGTATTTAGATTGAACTTGTTTGCACTTTCCCAAAACACACAAAAATATTTTAATGCAGTTTGTGTGCTACGGAAACATAAATAGTATCCTTCCAATAACATACAGTAGGAAATGCAAGATGAATGCTATATAAAGCATTATATTATGACCATTATCTCTGCCTTAGCCTTTCTTCCCCCCTACTGAAACCCACAATATTATAGCAAACAGGATGAAGAAAAAACCAAACCCAAGTATTTTAGCTAGTGTATTTATAGTATATGAGGTTGATGTTTATACAGTTTTGACATAATAAAAAAAATTATACAAGGTTCCTGTATATGCCAGGTGCTTATTTCCACGTCTTCTTCTCTCCTTTGCCCCGGCACACAGGAACTTCACGTTAAAGGCACAGTACCTTCGGGTAGCCTGGTGGGTGGCGCATTTCTTGCCCAAGCATACAAAATATTAGATTTGTCTTTGCATGTTCCTTCATCACAGTCCCTAAAAACATGAGGGAAGAAAACAAAATGGTACATGATTTTTTAATTCTTAAATCAGAAAGGACAGGTGAATTACATGCAAAACCACTAATTTTAAGCTCTATCAAAGTGGTTTTGGATGTAGGAAGATTTAAGCCCTTTTAATGTAGGCTGCTTTCTCAGATATCATTAGATCCTTCTTCTTCTTTCGGTTTTTTCCTCCCCTCTGCCTTATGATAGTGTTAGAAAAACAGGGCCAAAACTACAGAGATTTCTGGTAGTCCCTATCAAACTAGTAGTCAGTGCTGAAAATAAATAATGGAACCTTTTGCGAGAATGAACCGTATGAAAATATCTAGCACTATTAGCTCAAGTGCCAAAAAATGACAATGGCTGCTACTTTTATGCAGAGGGACTGGACTTGTGCACAAAGCAGAAAGAAACACAGAAGGAATCAAAGTTTTAAGTCAAAATTGATATTTAAAATTCATTGAAAAACTACTGACAAAAAAAAGCAGCTATATATGGACCAGCTTGTAGGAGGCACTCATGCTCTTCTTCCCTGTACTTAAAGCAAGTTCACTGCTTTAAGTTAATTTTATTCCATTGCACAAGTTCTTGCTTTCCATAAACAGAAAAATCACACATACACACACAAACAAACAAATAAACAAAGACCACAAACAGGTCACAAATATTTACAATAACTGAGAGCTCCAGAGTTGTCTTTAGCCTCTGCAATGCCTTGCAGGCAACCCTAAGGGTGGAATGTAAAAAACTCCCAAAGACTCTCGAGTTCCAGACACCTTGAACCTGCAAAAACTGATAAACCTGAAGCACATACACTACCAGATCTGCAAAAGACCAGTCAGAAACAGTTGCACAGACAGCCTAAAGTACCTGGACCACAGCCAAGACTGCTACATGTAGGTGTAGGTTACAGGATGATATAAACAAACAACGATCCCAGAGAGGCTTTCCAAACACCCACGCAGAAGCACTTCTCAATCCTCTATTAGAGAAAAGGCCTATTTAGATTGTATTTGTACCTTCTTCACTGGCAGAGCACTGTGCCACTGGGCACAGTGTGAAAGCAATTCTGCAGGTGCAGCACACCTAGTATGACATCTAGAAAGCCTCAACCTCAAATTATTCAAACTACACCAACTGATCCAAGCAGGCTGATACTCATCCAAAGACTTCAATGAAAACCAAAACAGTATAGCCCCTTCTCTGTTTATTACTGGTGGTAAAACCTGGCAAACCTGGGAAAGACCTGGAAAAACACTTTTATACATAAAAAGTAGTTTCAGTCACTTTAAATCCTGGGAAAAAATAGTCTCATGCAGCGTGAGGAGGAGCATAAAAACATAAAAGATCAGGACTTTTAGTGGATGCAGGTTCAGTAACATTTCTGTTATGAACCGGCATCTGCCATATCTGCCACCTTCCAGAACAAGTGATGATGATGCTTTCCAGGTGCTGTCCCAAGAATAATCAGTTCTTCTGGCACATATGGAAAACCACCTCTGTGGAACATTATGCATTTCTGGGATCCCAGGGAGCCTTACTGTAACATAGCTGCTGTGTTTTCCTCTAACAGAAAGCATTGCCATAATCATCAGACCACCAAGAGAAAATGGAATGTGCCACTTTTTTGTTTTCATTAATGTTGCTCATAACGTGTCTAGACCTTCACAGCTAGTAGTTTGGTCATTTCCCCTTCAAACACATCCCAGTGGACAAGCAAAACTCATATAAAGATTAAGTGAAAAGTCTCACCAGTAATGACCCACGCAGCTGCAGGTAAAAACTGCACAGCTTTCAACTGCTACAGTCTAAAAAACCCCAAAGGGATCTAACCAGGTATTGAACTACTTGGTTTGGAAATGTATTGAAGAGACCAGTTAGGAGGAACAACAGCAGAAACCACAAGCACAGCCACAGTTTTACCACCACATTCTGGGCCAGCTAGCCTTTGTTTATACCACAGTATTTTTTAGGACCACATAAGCTATGTAAAAAAAGTGCACAGGCTGTTTCCTCCTGAAATGCTGTTTGACGAATACTTCAGTGAAGAAAGACAAATAAATTGCTCTTCACTGTGCTTTAAAAATGGTCAACCTCATATGTAGCCATCAATGCTGTTTTTGAAACATTGTTTTCAGAAAAAAGCAAACCTAGAGGAGACTACAAAGAAGAGTTAAGATAACTGATGAACAGATTTAAAAGCATGAAGGTAGTAAAAAGTACAAACAAAAAAAAAGCAATCACTGAAATTTGTTTCTTCTTTACATGGAAAAAAATAATGAGATTCTGAGCAGAATGAGTACCACAGAATACCTTAAAAATGGATTATAACTGCATAGTACACAGTACTGCACTAACAATTAGTTTTGACTGTGACCAAAATGTGACGGTCAAGGGAGTAGGGGAAAGTGTGGAAATAGAGATGACTGACTGCTTCTCATATATTTGTTTTTTTTATAAACTGCCCTGGACCTTCCACAGGCTCAATTTTCGTAATTTTGGTAAAGGCTCGATTTGGGGTAAGTTCAGGAGCTTTTAATGGCACTGGGGTTTTGAGCCATTAAAAAAGCAAAATAATTCACTGTGTGAGCAAGACCAGCATTTCGCTAGCCTTTTAGGATATCTGCATTGCTTAAGACAACAAATAATTTTCTGTTTACTTCTTTGTCTATTATACTCAACTTCTTGATTCTAACCAAGAGTTGTAAAAAAAGATAATTGAGATGACTGAGGGAGAAAAATAGTCATTTTTATTTCTTGAGCTTAACAGTGCAGAACATTCTGGGGCAGTGACAATGGTTAAGAAACTATACTCATAATTTTTACACTGTTTTCACTCTCCTCTAAGCAGTGAAATACAAGTATTTCACTGAACCAGTCTTGACATCTTTTGCAACCTTTACTAACTACTGATGCCAAAAGCTTTCAACAACATGATCTCCTGCCAGCAACAGGTGGTTACCTACAACCTGTATTTATACATTTATATAGATTAGGTAACTATTTCAAGCTGCCTTGCCTAATCCCAAAATAAGGCTATATCTATGAATCCCCTCTTTCAAGAGAGCTCATTTCAGTGTTAGGTTTGCCGCAGTGTGAGACCTGTCTTGCCAGAAGACTCAGAAGTTCTGAATAATTCAGTATTTTCTTTTAAATCATTCAAGTGCATTTTTTACTATCTATGAAGAATCCAAACTTCTGATGAATCAGCTCAGGCATGCTACTTTGATCTCAGCACAGTTTATCAGCTCAGGCAAAACTTGTTGTAGTGGATGAACTGTTCTTAGGGCTACTATGATCAAGAAATAGAAGCAGCTATATGTTTTTTCTTGGTGCACTGACAGCAACCTGGGCAACTGAGCCCTAGAATCCTACTTTATTTCTGTGGAAAGGCCTGGGTATTTCAAGAAGGTAGAAACACCTCTCTTCCCCATTAGACACTGTCTGACAGCCTGTCAGATGGTCAGGGGCATTTGCATGAGCAGCATCAAGTCACCAGAAAAACCACCAAGCCAGAGTAGCATCACAGATTCTGCCTCAGCAGTGCTAAGGGCACAGGGCAGTGAAACCCAAGAAGAGTTATCTGGATGCTGTATCTTCCCCCTCCCATTTTTCTACATTCAAAACTGGCTTGAATGAAACTTCACACCTCAGGGAAATCAATTTTGCCCTTGCATTCTGACTGCTCCTAAAGGGCTATTTTTCCATAATACACCTAGCCCATGATGGCATGAAAAATAGTTCTTGAGCTAGTACGTTTCAATGCTCTTACAACTGATTACAAACCATCTGAGTAATGTTGCCCAGAATTTCAACAAAGAAACTACAATAAGGCAAAAAACCCATCAGAGTACACCTTAACTGAATAAAAGCTGGCTATGTAAAAATGTTCATCATGTAAACTGTAAGGGAATGATCCTTGCTAAACAAGATTTACAGTGGTGTCCTCAAATGTCAGTTCTCAAACAGTCATTCTGTCCCTAGGAGATGGAAGAGCAAGTGAAGTCATCACTCATTACTCTGCAGGTAACAAAAATAACAAATAATAATAATTAAAAAAAACACCAACCCTGAACATGTCTTATCGTTAACACACAGTCATCAGAACAAAATTAGTGCTAGTGGCTGAAAGACTCTAGCATATGTAAACCAGTAGGAAAAGACTTGCTTTCAAATTGTATGTACTCTCTGCAATGACTTACAAATATACGCCACAGTTTCTACATATCTGAACATTTAAATGAACACGTTTACAACATAGACATTTATAGATATATACATAGATGTAAACACACATGTATGTGTACACATATATATACTATGTTAATTATATACACACATGGATACATAACAAAGGGGCATTTATACGAGCTTATGTAAGTATGGCAAACAGGCATAAATGCAGATGTCTAAAGCCACCTTTATGTAGAACAGACATGATCATCTTTCTAGCCTTTCAGATAGCCATGGGCAGAGCAAGATGAAATGCTCCAAACTGTTGCAGCAACAAGGATGTGAGATTATGAGACACGGCATGAAAAGCTTTTATTTTGAGAATGTAAAGCAAATACTGTAGTTCAGGAACTACACACACAAAAACCGTCAAGATTTAATTAAAACCTGCATCTGATAAACTGGAAATATATTTAAATGCATCACTATTGTATTGGATCTGGCTGAACTGGAGTTAATTTTTCGCCACAGCAGCCTTCATAGTGATGTGTTTTGGTAGCTGGCAAGGTGTCGATTAACATGCCAGTGTTTTGGATACTGCTGAGCAGTGCCTGCACAACATCAAGGCCGTCTGTCCAACATTTCCCCTTAACAGTAGGCTGAGGGTGGGCAAGATCTTGGGACAGGACATAGCCAGGACAGCTGACCAAAGCTACCAAAGGGATATTTCATATTACAATGTCTGCTTAGCATATAAAGCTAAGAGAAAGGGGATAACGGTCATTCGTTATGATGACATTTGTCTTGTGAAGCAATCAGTACGCACACTGGTGCTCTACTTCCATGAAAGCAGCTGGAGATTGCCAGCTGATGGGAAGTAGAGAATAAATCTTTGTTTTTATTTGCTTTCATGCATAACCTTTGATTTTGTTTTATTAACCTGCTTTTATCATGACCCACGATTTTTTTTTCCATCTTATTTTCTGCCCCCTTCCCAGCTAAGGAGGGGAGCGATAGAGCAGCTTGGTGGGCACCTGACATCCAACATCAAGCCACCACAACTAATTATATGCTTCATCATTTGACAGGCAGATGTTAAGTGAAGCAATCAAAACCAAAAGCAACATTAGCTGCCAGTAGTGCTTTTCTGCTGGACCATAGTTCCTCTCCAAGAAGACAGATTATACAGTCTGATCAACCTCTAGCAATACTGTTCTATCACATACGGATTATTTCAAGGCTCCAACAAAACTACTTCCAGACATATAAACCCAAGAAACTACAAGTAAAATCTACTCAGTTTTAATTAGGACACTCAAGATGTAAACTGGCTTTAAGAGGTCACAACCGGAACCATTTTATGTTGCTGTATTTTTCATATTAAAGTATTCAAAAAGTACATTGTGACATTTAAGATACAATAAGAAGAACACAGAAAAACTGTCTGCTGGGAAAAGAACAGAAATTCTGTACTTTCACAGTTTTACTTCTGTCTGAACTATTTAAGTGTCTACTTTCCTCACAGGACAAGACTGCAACATTTTCTTTATTAAAATTGTTGGTTGGTAGATAGAAGGGAGATAAAACTTTTGATGAATGTTTGTTGTACGCTTAGAATATTACTCAAGTAATCTCCAAAAACATGCAGAGAATATTTGAAATGCTAAATTAATATTTTTATTTTGTTTTGTTTTCTGTGGAAAATACATTATACTATACCTATTAGCTGTAATCTACAGCACTAGTTACCTTTTTGGTAAATACTTAAAAGTTAAATTGTGATTATGCAACCTGACCAGAAAATATAAATTAAAATTGTTCCACAGAGCAGAGTAAATCACAAGCTTTGCAGGGTTAGCAAAATCTGTTTTTTATTGGTTTTATTCATACACTAAAAGCAGCCAGCTATAGAAGAAACTTAGATTTATCGGTATCCAATTGTACCCTGCCTTCCACAGCTCCTGTCTCCTCCTCAGAGACAGTCAGTTAATCATGAACAATCAGAAAACACAAATTTTTCTCCACTTTACAGAGTAGTTAGTTAAAAAGAAAATTTACACCTGTAAGTGTGGAAAACACAGAATGTTATGCAGTTCTTCATTCTAAATTTTTCTAATTTATCAAAATTTGTGACACAGGAAAAGGTTTATGTAGAAGCAAGTAACACATGAAAACTTAGCTAAAATAACAAAGGCAAACTGTAACTCTTACCAGTAATTTTCAGTAGAAGAAGGTTCATTACATCCAAAGAGCAACATGTGATGGACAGTGTCCATGCTGGCATGAGGCTTAAAGTCAACTGAAAAACAAAATGGTAATAATAAATGATCTATCCTTATTTTCACCAGAAGTTACATAAGCAAGATCATTTTGTACCATTTTTTCGCTGTAATTCTAGAAATAGGCATGCCATGTGCCCACTCATTCATTTACCTTCTGCTTTCCTCTTACAAGCTGTCCTTATATTCCCATTCAACAGCTTGTCTCCCAAGCTAAAACAGTAACAGTTTTGGTATTGATAACAATGTAAATAAAATCTGATTTACTTTCCTGATCAAGTACTACTTTAAATTATGAACACCAGGAGAAACACGAATGAAGAGAACATGGCATCAGTTTAATATTAACGGTGTCTAGTTAAGCAATGTATTAAAAAAAAAAAAATTCTAAGTTCATATTCATAAATAACAATACAATGATATAGTTAATATTCTTTCTTTCCTATAAAGGAATGAACTTTGAAGAAATTTATCAGCATATCAGTGTCCACAGTTTGACAGATTAAGGAAACATTAGGGGCCTTCAATACAGTGAAATCATCATTACTTGGTAATAGGGAAGTTAATATATGCCATATTAGAGTAACAAACCCATAGTGTTTCAGAGTCACGTACAGACAAAAAGTAATAAATCATCTAATTATTTCACTTTGTGTTGCTGAACTTAATAGGCTCCATCTCATTCATACAGCACAATCTGATAAGATAGGGACTCACTATGAGTCAGTAAGAAAAAGACACATTTATTTACTAGTCACCCATGTGAATGAACATGAGGGTGACGATGACAAACTGGGTGTTATACTTACAAACTTGGTATTTCTTGGCTGAGTGGCTTGCTGTTAGACTCAATTCTTATAAGTGTCTGGAATTTCAGAGCACCCTTTATCTACCACTACAGTTCACCATAGTGAAAAAATTATTTTTTTATCAACACCTGCACCATTAAAGACTCAATCTACTTTCTAGTTTGGCTACTCATTCATAAACTTTAATCAAGCATAAGGTGGAAGCCCATAACATGTTTTTAAAATGTTCCTGGATGACGTTTTCTTGAAAAATTATATATTAATCTCACTCATTGATATCATTTAAACATTAATCTCACAGCCATTTCATTTCATAGGAGCAAAAGGTATGTTGCTAAAATTAACCTTGGGTTATAAACAATGCTATCATGGGCAAACTTTATGTTCACAGAACAGGTTTTTATTATTTTAATTAGCTCATCAAGCGATCAAATTTTATTATGCTTTCTAATGACATGTACTCAAGCACAGTGATCACTGGGAAGGTTACCAAATCCTATTAAAATCTGGTGCAGAACATGTAAACACTTAAACCCTAAACGTATCCCAGCCTTCAGATTAAAAATAGGTTGCCTTGCATGATTCACATTGAGACTGTATAAATACCACTTTAGGCAAATTCTTTTAGTAGGTCCTTCTAAACACATACACCACTGAAAATTTATGTGGCTTTAACACATGTAAACACCAAATGACAGAACTAAATGTGCAGGAATCTAATAAGAAATAGAACTATGCAAGTTTGCAACTCAGTGAAGCACAAAATAAAAAGTGCTTACCCAGAGAGTTAGTAGTGTATCTTTCTGTGAATCACATGAAAGCAGAACAGTCTATTGAACACATTGCACAGCAGCTACAGTTTATCAGACAATGAACACTCACTCTCTTTTAATGCTCATGTTCCTTTCTGGTATCGAACTGACAACCAAGATGGCAGGTCAGATTCTCACTTTACAAAACAAATACAGAGGAAGTACTGAAGAAAATGTACTCATTTTTTTTAGGTACTATAATACACAAAAATCTAAACAAAACATTCTGTTTCTGAAGGATTTCCAAAAGGAAATCCAGAGGAGACAATAGTCTCATTACACACTAATACAAAAACTACACAGGATTCCCACCATATTTATTCTAAGAGCAGATATTCTAAAATGCAACAAGAGAGTAAAGAAGGAGGAAAGATATAGACATTTTAACTCCTCATTGTTTTATTTCGGTTTCTAGCATGTTCTGATGGTGAAGCTATGTTCAGTTGAACCAAAAAGCCTTCTCTCTACCTGAGCAACTAACTGTATGCTCACAAGCAAGACAAAACAGAAGTACCTTTGAGGTACTTTGACTTTCCAAACAGATAGTGTTGTTTGCTGATCTATATGATCAGAGCATTTGCATGCTATTACAATAGCGTTTCCTTCTATTTTTGCACCATGGCATAAAAAAAAGCCAATGGAGGGGACAGGATTTGGCTGGTTTTGTTTTTTCCCTGAGATAAGTAAAATCTTACTGCAGCCAACACTGACTGTAAGTGCAAAGGATTTACAGCCTGTACCAGCAGGTAAATAAACAGTCTGCTCACTGGAGCAGAATTAAGTATCCAGCTAGAGACAGAAAGCCAGTATTTTACAAATGGGACTGTTCGGTACTGATTGCCAAAGGCATCTGCATGCAGTTTCTTAACGACTGGTACTCATGAATCTCTCCAGAAACAGTGTGTTATCTTGACTCTAAGTAGGTGTTTCTAGCTTGTTTGTGCTTTAGCTATGACAAAAGCGTTCTGGAAACTCGTGACAGCCGAAGATTAAGTCAATGTAATTCAAAGAAAAAAGTAACAGAAAATGCTGAGGTTCTTCAAAATGGTTTGCTTAGGTTTTTCCAGTCAACCAAAACTCACCTACGTAAGCTTCATCATCCACTGGCAGGGGAGCTGACATGCAGAGGTAGGTATCAGACTATTAAAAGACCAAAGAACAGAAATTACCTTTAAATTTGGAATATTTAGAATGAAAGAAATGGAAACAAAGCATCGAAATTCACTATGCTTTCTGAAGATAAATGAGGGACTATTGAACAAACTAATACATAAAAATTATCTATTTATAAGCCTTAGCACTGAATTAATTTGCAGTGGTTTACAAACACTGCCCCCTCCCCACATGCTAAATATTTGGGGTTTCTTTTCCATCCTCCTCCTGTTTGAAAACATGTACATGTTTCCTCCATGAGCCAGGCATATATTTTACATAGTTTAAGCTGTATGTTAGCTGTATGCCTGTACTTTAAAAGAATTAAATGATTCATATAGTAATCATTCCAGAACAACAATGCGAATGCTCATAATCTAGGTACAACCTTACTGGTATTACCAAAAATTCATCTCAATTTCATGGAACACATGCAGATGGTTAGACTTCTTAGTATTCAAAGAGATTAATTTTCAGTTATCTGTTTTCCACAAGAATTACCTGGGAAGCTAAAGCATCGAGGACTTTGGAAAAGTAAATTAAATACAATTGCCTACAGTGATGCTATGGAAGAACTCAACTCAGCAGAAGTAGTATTTCAGAAGTTTCCTTTCTTTTTCTAGCTTGGAGACATTTTTTGACTAAACAATCAATGGCTTCACAGCCCTCAGAAAAATTCTTACATTAGATAAACCTGCTGACTGTACATCTACCGCAGGTCACACTGGTCATAAATCGTAAACAAAGACCTGGTTAGTTCCACTACACATCTTTCTGTTAGCTTGCTATGATTCTCAATAAAAAATGTGACTGTCAGGTGTGCATACCACCAAGGAATCCGAAGTGACTGACTCCTTCATATCCGTTTCCTAGCTCTTCAACTAATGGCTCCTCAGGTAAAATCAATAAAACAATAACAAACGTGCACGTGGATGAACTGAGAGTACTTCTCACTCTTTCTGAATTATAAGTTTAATATTTTGCTGCAGACAAATAAGATCTAGTAGAAACTATATTTGTGTTCTACACTCACTGGAATGACACTACGTTAAATTACAAGGTCCAGAGGGCTGCTCCCCAAGAATAGAAAACTTCATTTTCCCTTCAGTATTTTTAAAAGTGTTATCTGCAACAATGAATCACCATCTACTGCAGCACAACATCCTGCTCTTTACACGTATCTGCAGCCCTCTAAAAGAGACACAGGGTCTCTTAATGATATATGTAACCCTCTGCATTGCTTCCCTGCAAAAAAAAAAAACAAAACACCTTCAATAATAATTGTTTATCTTGCTTAATGAAGCTACATGTGAAGATGACAGTAGAATCTCAGACTTTTAGGTGAATCTTAAAAATGCTAATGTTAAAAATCTTAACTATTGTCTTCATTTTCACTCACTCAGCTCAGGAGAAGTTAAGCAATTTCTAATGTGAGAGAATATACTATTATGACTTGTTTATAGTAGCTTTCCTGGAGTATTTTAGGGGCTTAAAATATTGGGTCAAAAGTGTTACCCTTATGAAATACTTTCTGGTTGTCTTCTGCGCTGGCCAAAGTTGCAGCAGTGTTAATTTTAACTGAACTCATTTCACTAAGGCCTCATTTGAGATTTGGTGTAAACTGCAACTCCAAATAAATGTATGACTTACTAGCGCAGCTGGAAATATTTCACTTTAATAAAACTCATATTCCTAGTTTTAATAAACTTCAGCATTTCAGTTTATGAAACCAAAATTTCAAAAATACAATTAATCATATGTAAAGATTTTTCTCTCATTTGAGAATACTTTTCTATTTCTTACTTTTCTCTGGACATATATATATGTCTATAAATATTACTTTGCTGGTGGGTTTTTATTTGCTTTATGTGAATTATACTGTAGGCAAGGCTTTATTTTTCAAGGTTATATATATAAAAAAAGGAAGTACAAAAAAGAAAAACTGAATTTCTCTCACCTGCTTAGGTGTCACACTAGGCATGCGAATGTCCAATGCAAAATCTGACAGACCAAGTGAAATCACTGGCTGGTCACTTCCAAGGCATTCACTGGAAAAAGATCTGGTAGTGTCTTTGTACCTTAAAATGAAGGAGGAATTACTTTTTTAAAATATTGACTTTTGTTATGTCTTTCTAAAAAGCAGGGTCTTGAGAACTACCAGGGAAGTTTGACAATGCTGAGGAGCTCCAGGACTGATCTGGAAATTTCACTCCTCCACATGCTTAAGTTACCAACCATTTACTGAGACAGTTCCCCTGAGCAATCACACAGATTAGTTTGTAAAACATTAGCTAAAATGTATCCTGTCATCTTACCTAAGAAGTTGCCTGAGGTACATAGATGTACAGATAGAGAATTAATTCACTAGAAAATTTCAAGTACTGTTAAATCATTCACGAGTTTGGTTTGGGGTTTTTTTTTGAGACTGTGTGTCTGATGTGTAATGCAATACAGATTAAATTACGTGTAAAGGGGAAATTTTTAATTCCAACACCACAACTCCTATTACAAGTAGTGAAGTAAACCAGTAAGTTTTATAAATTTACGTGAATATCAAAGTCTGTATGTATGTTTTGTTTTACAATTTATTTATACATTGCATTCATACAATGCAAAGTAAATGGTAAGACACCTGAAGCACGATGCAACATTGATATGATTTGAAATATGTATATTCATGTGTGTATATATATATATATATATATAAAGATACAGAAGTGACTTGGTAACTACAGTGCCCAATATACCTCAGAAAGAGTAGAACACTTTTCTGGAGAGCTAAGAGACTACAATTTCTCTTCTCCAAACTATATTCAAGTTTACCTATGCAATTCTGCATACAACCGCCCCCCCCCGCCCCAACTTCCCAGGACTGCCTAGTTTTAACCTAGATGATGCTTTCTCCTTAAAATATCATTTTATACTGGAAGCCAACTTAAGTGGTTGAAATATATTTACACCTGGTGTAGTTTAAAATACACCTGTGGTGTTACCTAAAAATTTTCATTAATTGTCATTTTATCATCCTAAACTCACATTTTAGAAAGCAACCTATGAATAAAACAAGACTTTCTGCCTTCAATATGACAACAGTGCCATTTCAAAACTGCAGAAAATAAATTCAGAGCAATTGAGCAAACCAAACAAACCCATATATGTTTTTATCTAGGACATGCTTTTTCATATATCCATAATATGGTAAGTGACTGCATGCATTTAACACATTAGGTCTTCCTGTGTAACCCACCTCTTGAAGACAGAAAGTGGGCTTCTGAAACCCACACAGATGTTTTGAAAAACAAAAAACAGTACTAGCAGGTTGTTAAAGAGGCCAGCCATGACCACCCTGCTGCTTTTGGCCTGATTAAGAGAGCAGAAAAAGGGCAGCACAGTTCTGTCGGCTGTGATCCTGACAATTAGGCTGAAGCCGCAGTATCAATTCACGACTTCATTATTATGTGCTCTGCAGGCATCCTCCAGCTTCTGACACACCATCTGTCTTGGAAGGTGATACACAGTAAATCAGGAAGGTGGATGATGCTATGTTGTCTCTATTGTTAGCTGTAAAATTCTGTTGAAGAATCTTCCCTTGCAGATAGATGACACTGTACTTCTGTCCACTTAGGCAGCTGAAAAGAAGTAGCACTCCTACTGCTTTCTCCGCAGGTTGTGCAATTAAATCTGCATGCTACTTATCAATCCACAGTGCTGCAACTCGCATCACAGAAACTGTGGGGGTTGGAATTCCATCCTCACAAGAAACCAGCATCAATCATCCTTCAGAACCTGTAAAAATAGAAGCAGATAAAGGATGAGTAATGCATTATAGCATTAGTTCTCACCAAATCCCTGTTGCGGCATTTTAAATTCATTAAAGGAAGTTGTTTCACAAGCTTTATTTAGCCCAACCTAGCAAAGACTGCATCAAGTCTGTTGATGCCTCCTCATCCATATAGAGCCAGAAAATGACACGTTTCATATTGATATATAAAACACACTCTCAAACACATTTTACACGATTTGAAAAAATATAAACCCCTTACCCCCCTCAATATGTAAAAAGCAAAGCATGGAGTATTTCACACATACGAACACTAGCATAATGTATTCTACAAGCAGCAAAAAAACGCCAAGAGCTGACATGGTTTCTAAATTTTATCAACTATCACTAAACGTTTCTGCACATACTGTGGACTGGGAGAATATTTTACTGTTAATGCAACCTGCAATACACCATTATGTCATCTGTTTCTTATGTACTTCAGTTACTTTTCATATCCATTTTGGAAAATTGATTCTACAAATTATTTTTTGGAAATACTGCAACAAGAACTATTGAGACCAGACTGCTTCATATCCTTTCACAAATTAAGGTTATATTAACATAAACTATTACCCTCCTCATCACTTAAGCTTCAACTGTTCTTACTTACACATTTCAGTTTTCACAATATTTTAAATTTTAAATTTTGAATGTTTTTGTAAGCATGCTGGAAAATCAAACTGTGTTACTGAAGACAAACACTAGCATTTTTATTAAGCATTCAAATTCTGGCAGAAGTAAAGGTACAAGTCATACTAAAAATCAAAGTGTTTAAAATGTATTATGTACTAATTCTTTTAAGATAAATATTAACAGGAAAAAACCACCCAAGCCCAACTATATCCCAGCCCCTGGAAGACATAGTCAAAATACTGCTATAATGACAAAATAGGAAAGAAGGCTTCTGACAGGAAACACAATTGAAATTCATGTGTTTTGAAAATTCCTTCCATTTTAGGGCATACATGCAAAAAAAAATATGAAAAAAAGAGCTCCTGCATATACTAAGAAGCCATGCTGCCTGCTGTTTGGCACCTACACTAGACCAGCACTGAACGATTTGTTAGTGTTTAAAATCTGATTACATTAATCATCATTAAAATTGCATAATTTCTTAACTGAAGGATAAGAAAAAGATTCAGTCATAAACAACAGTTAACTGTTCAGCATCTTTGTAATTCACCTGGTTGGAAATTCTAGTACTGTTAAAATTTGTATTACATAAGAAATCAGACCATACTCTAAATACACTTGACAATCAAGAACTCTGAAGAACACATGCAGGAATAATAGACTGGATCTTAACATACACAGAATTGCAATGTTCCAACTTCTTTTTTTTTTTTTTTTGAATCTGGAAGGTCTTTTCCATGGATCAGAAATAAAACCATTCTTCTAAGCTTCAGGAAGTCCGAGATTGGTAACGTCAGACAAATACCTACCTGGTACACGAATTCATAAAAGAAAGCTACAGAGAAAACTGGTTATCTGAAATATGAAGGTTTCTTTATAGCAGCATTCAATTATCACCGCAGTTATGGCAGAAATAAGCAGGACATTTGTACCACCAAAACATGTGTCTTCATGCTACGGAGGAATATATGATGATTTATGGCTTTTAGAATGCTGGCCACAAGAAAGAAAGAGAAATAAACACTCTCAAATTCTCTAAAAGAGCAAAGAAACTAAATATGTAGTGAAATCAATACATGTATGGATAACATCCGTACATTCTACTTTAAAAATGGGCCAATTTCATCCACAAGCTTGGGTTTTAAGTACAGTTTCACTGGCTGTATGGATATGAATAGATGAAAGTGTAGTGCAATTGATATTTAGTATTAGACCCCTAGACAACCAAATTTTACATTCGGAAGGAAATGAGAAAAAAGGAAAAAACAAACCAGGAAGCAATATCCTGAAGAGTATTCAATGTCATTTTAGATATGATGCAATACACAAGAATACCAGACAAGAAGGGAATAAAATGAGGATGAAAGATTCAATAATAACATTACACAGTTACTTAGGTTCATTATGTAAGACATAATTACTGATATAGAGTGAATGGAAAGAAAGGGAGATGAAAATCATATTGGGCAACATAAGCGTATTATTTTATCCCATCCAGACATACCATAAAACAATATAAAACAGCGAAGTAAAGAAAAACAAGAACTAGCATGAAGATGTCTCACTGAATAGGGGGGGAAAAAAAGAAAAAAGTGGCCAAGAAATTGGAATTCAAAACACAATTTTAAATAGTATACAACTACAGCAAAGATATTCCAACATGTTACACAAACTGATCAATTTCTACAAATCAACTACAGAAAAAGTTCTGTGTTAACCACAAGTTCATACAGCACATTATAATAACTTCTTGTTTCCAGCTTAGTCACCTAACATTTTAGACATAGTACCTAGAGAACAAGCAAGATGCAAAAACCTCACCTTCAACCACCACTTCCTTAAAAAAAAAAAGAACAAAAGAAAAGAGATGGTCAAAGGTTATGGGAATTGATATGAAAGTCTATCACAGATAAGGTAATTTCTCATAGCTGAATCACTTTTCTGATTTCTTATGCACTGAAATCATGGAACTGAGGAAGGATTATTTGAGTTCTGTCTCCAGCTAGACTACAGAGTAAATGCTAGAGCATTTTGTCTATAACCAAACTTGAAGCTTAAGCAACAACTGGGTATACAAATAATAGTCAGTTCCACAAATGAACTGCAGAAAGGCCTACGAGTTGAAGCACTTAGCTTCTAATAGCACAGGAAAATCAATACTTTGTGGTATCAGCTTAAAGATTCATTAAAGCACTTAATGTACAGCCACTTACAACACTTAAGTCAAACACACAGGCAAAAAGCATTTGGGCAAGAAGCTGTCATATTAGACAACCTCCTGAATCACAGCATCAATAAAAATCTCACAAAACAGTTGAGGTATCTAGGAGTTGCTAGTGCAATTATCAGAAACACAAGATGTATAATTCTGATAACACCAAGCTGGTAGGAGCGACTGATAAACCAGGGAGTCGTACTGCCATCCAGAGGGACCTCAGCAGGAGGGATAAACAGACTGACAGGAGCCTCAGGCTCTTCAACAAGGGGAAGTGCAAAGACCCGCATCAGGGGAGGAACAAGCCCAGGCACCAGAACACGCTGGGTACAGCCCAGCTGGAAAGCAGCTTGGCAGAAATGCATCTGGGGGTCCTGGTGGACACCAGGCTGAAGATGAGCCAGTGATGAGCCCTTGCTGCAAAAAACCCTAAGACTGTCCTCAGCCAAACCACTGCCAGCAGGTCAGGGGAGGTGATTCTTCCCTGTACTCAGCACTGGTGAAGCCACACCTGGAGTGCTGGGTCCAGGGCTGGACTCCCCAGTATGAGAGAGACATGGATGTACTGAAGAGTACAAGGAAGGGCCATCAAGATGAGGGGACTGAAACATCTCTCGTAAGAGGAAAGGATGAGGCAGCTGGAAATGTTCAGCCTGGAGATGAAAAGGCTCCAGGGAAAATCTCATCAGTGTACATAAACATCTGAGAGGAGGATGCAACGAGGATGAAGCCAGGTGACAGGTTGTTTAATAACATTCTTAATGACCCAGATAAGGTGATTCAGTGCACCCTCAGTAAATCTGCAGATGACTTTTAAGTCGGGCAAAGTGCTGATCTGCTGGAGGGTAGGAAGGCTCTGCACAGACATTTGAACAGGCTGGATTGAAGGTCCAAGGCCAACTGTAAGAAGTTCAACAATGCAAAGTAACACAACAACCCCATGCAGTGCTCCAGGCTTGAGGAAGCGCAGCTGGAAAGCTGCTCAGTGGAAAAAACTTAGGGGTGTTGACTGACGGCTGCTGAACATGAGACAGCTTGTGCCCAGGCAGGCAAGATGGCCAATGGCATCCTGGCCTGTATCAGCAATAGTGTGGACAGCAAGGCCAGGCCAGTGACCATCCCCCTGTACTGGGCACTGGTGAGGCTGCACCTCGAATCCTGTTTTCAGTTCTGGGCCCCTCACTACAAGAGAGACATTGAGGTGCTGGAGCGGGTCCAGAGAAGGGCCTGGGGCACAAGACTGATTAAGGAACAGCTGACGGAACTGGGGGTGTTTAGTTTGGAGAAGAGAAGGCTCTTCCCTGGAGAAAAAAACCTATCTACAACTACCTAAAACGAGTTCATAGCAAGGTGGGTGTCAGTCTCTTCTCCCAAGTAATGAATGAGATGAATAGCCTCAAGTTGAACCAGGGGAGGTTTAGACTTGATATAAGGAAAAATTTTCTTCACAGAAAGGACTTTCAAGCATTTGAACAGGCTGCCAAGGGAGTGATTGAGTCACCATCATTGGAGGTATTTAAAAGATGTGTAGATGTGGTGGTTAGGGACATGGTATACCAATGGACTTCTTGGTATGAAGTCAGTGGTTGGACTCAACAATTTTAAGGGTCTTTTCCAACCTAAAGAATCCTATGATTGTTTTCTATGACAGGACCAGAGTCAGTGAGCACAAGCTGAAATACAGGCAGTTCCATCTTGGCGCCAAGAAACACTTTTTCATTATAAGGGAGATTGAGCATCAGCACAGGCTGCCCAGAAAGACTGTGAAATCTCCATCCTTTGAGATACTGAAAGGCCAGCTGGACATGGTCCTGGGCAGCAGGGCACCAGATGGCTTTCAGAGGTTCCTTCCAGCCTCAACCATCCTGTGACAATAAATTCTTTCAATCTTTAAAAATAGTATGTAAGGCCAGTTCAGTATCAGGTAAAAGCAGCAAAACAATTTAAGGGAAACAGCAGGTGGTATGGATAAGGGGTTATAACCATGCAAATTTTAACACTGTTGACAATATGGAGAATGTAAAAGACACCACAGATATATGATACCAAGAATTTTCCCTTTAGATTGTGGTGGCAGATGAAAAAAACTTTCTTGTTCCAAACTGAGGTCTCTTGGTGACTTTTATAACTGCACTGCCCATACAGGGCTGTCAACAGGTAAGAAAAATGACAGGAAAGTCAAGAGAACTCTCCTCAGCTAAGCTGCTTTTACAGCCTAAAATGCCCTGGACTCCAATTAAACCATGATTACAGAAAGCAGGGCCTACATAACTTTTAATGTAATGTGTAGTCAAACAAATGTAGCCCTGAATATAGAGCTTTGGTTTTTGTTTTTAAATAAGTATCAAAATATGTCCTGACTTCTGTGTGATGTTGCTACCAAACTTTTTTAATTAAATAATATATTTTTCAACTTAGAAAAGTCTCTGTTGAGTTGTTTGAGGAGAACTGTTTACTTTCCTTGAAACAATTTTTTTTACATAGTTTTACAGGAAAACATTTAAAGCATGATTATAAATAATCAAAAATTACTGAGTTTCTTTTAGAGTAGAAGCAGCTGCTTCAAACTAGACTTCACTGGACTACTGTACCTCCAAAAGAGTAAAAGATAACCTTTCAGCATATACCAAACTCATTGTAACTGTAGGCTTTCATTTCCCTCCCTTTCAGCCTGCGTTGGTTCACAAAGCTGATGCCCTCTCCTCTGTGTACACCAGCACTGTATTAATTTTCCATCAGATCAACTGGTCAGTGTGACAGGATCAGCTGTGACACTTCTACTAGGACAGAAATCGTGTGAGCATGCAGCAGGGGTGTAAAGGAACCCCTGTCTGGCAGCAATCCACACTGAACTTGGTATAATATTAAAGATACTTCTTAAAAATGAGAATTGCAAGTTGACAAATACAACTTGCCTCTTTGTTTAATTTAGATTTAACGAATCTGTATCTTCTGCTGCCAAAACATTTTTCCAATATGGATATTAAAGGAGAAAGAGAAGAAATATGATTGCTCTTATTCTTTTTTTTTGTAAAATTTCATCTGCTAAGTATGAGTATGGTGCATATTTTTAAAGGAAGTATTTCAAGATGATGAGAAAAAACACTTTCCACTCCATCAGAGGAAGCACAGTATCTATACAATGACAAAATCTTGTATGTAATACAGCAGTGAAATCGATGAGTTCTAAATGGATTTACTCTTGGCATATTTTCAAATGTATTGAAATTGGACAACACGCATGCTTTCCTTCCATGACCAGAAAATTAAGAATTAATTCTTAAGCAGTGCTTAAAAGGAAGCTTTATAAATGCAACAGAATTTATGAAAAAAGTTGAATACTTGATTATTTAAACTTGTGTTCAGAGATTTTGCTGACCTGTTAAATATGTGTTCTTTGTTACATGAAAATTCTTGGGTTTCCTGCTGGGAAAGTAAGTTCTACTTACTATCTGAAGACAGGCTATCTGTATTGTGAAAAATTAATTAAAAAAATCCTTCTAAATTTCTTGTCAATTCAGTAGGTATGGAGAGTTTTACCTATTAGACAGCTTTATTTTGAAATTACTTGAAGTTTTACACAGTAAAAAGGTACAGGATGAAGGACAACCATTTACACTCTGCCTTTCTCTTTTGAAGATCAACAGCAACTCACAACACAACTTCCAGGTTCCTAACTTCTAGAAAGAATATGAATTGCAAAGATAACATAAACCCTGTCACCCCAAGCCAAAAGCAAACCCTATTCACTGAACAATAAAGGAAGCACTTCAATCATACTTAGTAGGCCACTCATACAGCAATAGCTGTCATGGAAATCAGAAATAAAAGGACATAAGAAAGCAGGCTATAAAATGTGTTTATGCAAAGAAAGGGTAAGTACATTATTTCCAGGGTGATCAGGCAAAAAATAATTTATCCTCACCTATTTTATAGAATGAAGAGAAATTAAAACCAGCCTCAGAATTATTTTGAGAGCATCAAGAAATGCATGAGGAAAAACAGAACCAAGAGAAGCAAGGAAAGCACAGCTCACGGTATCAGAATCACTGTAACCCTGGGCTACATGCTCTGCCCACAGCTGCTGTCCTCAGCACCTTCAAGATGACTTGGCTGAGCGGAGTAGCTCGAGAGAGGACGCCTTCATCACCTGAGTGAGGGGAAGCTCGGTGCCCAGGAGCCTCAGCTCAGAGCGGCGAAAGCCACCGAGGGAGCCTCAAGTCCTCGACAGGGCCTGCCCAGCAGCAGGCAGCTCAGCTGACGCGGGCAGGGACTCACAGGGGGCGGAGCCAGGAGGAGCGGCACCAGCCCTGATTGGTTAAAAACCTGCCCCGGGGGAGCGGCGCCACGCAGCAGTTTGTGCAGGCAAGCGCGCGGGATGGGCAGCGCTCGCCTCATGACCGGGGCCCGATCTGGGAGCTCTGCTCTGGCTGCCCCAGCGGTGGCCAGCGTAGACACCCAGACAGAGTCGATGAGCACGGAGGCTGCAGCGCAGCGCTTGGGGTGTAGAGAGTGCCTGCACTGGTCTTGTGAGGGGGAGGGTGCACAATGGGCAGGGCTGCACTCTGTGCCCCCCTGGTAGAGGTCCTCCTGCAGGGGCGGAGCTGCGGGATGCTGTCAATAGGCTGAAAGATGTCGGGGAAGCTGAGAGGAAGCAGGAATGCTTGCTCCAGGCCCAAACAGTGCAGGGCCTCAAGCGTCCATTGTAGCTCATGGAGGAAAGAAGGAGAGCATTAACGCGGGAAGATGGGAAACAATAACACACACACACACACACACACGCACAAACAAATAAAAAAGAGGAGGAAGAGGACAATTAACAGCAAGGGGCTTCCTCCTAAATCTGTTGCCCCCACGCAGAATCACTTTGCAGTTCTGCAGGGAGCTAATAAGGAAACACACACCTAGCAACACTAACAACTGGCTGATGTACTGATAAAGAAGATCACTACAGGTGCGGCCAGGAAAAAGCAGCGGGTCATGGTGTAAGGGACTCTACTTGGAAAGGCACAGAAGCACTTGTCTGTCAGCCTGACTTGGTCTCAAAGGAGTTGTGTTGCCTACCAGGGGCACGGATCAGGCATGTTGCAGAAGGGCTGCCTGGTCCAGTAAGTCCCACTGACTATTACTCACTTCTAGTGATCCACGTGGGTGCTAGGGATATAGATAGCAGTAGCCCGGAGAACATAAAGAAGGAATACAGAGCCCTGGGAGAGGTGGTTAAGGGCTCTGAAGCTCAGATTGTCTCTTGTCAATTCTCCAGGATAAAGGGGAGGACCTTAAAAAGGTTAGGAGAATTTGGCAGGTTAATAAATGTTTAGAACCATAATAGAACATAGTGCCATAGTCAAAGGTTTGAGTATTTAGAACATGGGACTCGATTTGGGAGGCCAGGTCTACTGGGGGCTGGTGGAACTGGTCTAGTGGTTTTGGTAGGAGGCTTGCCAGGCTGGTCAAGAAAGCTTTAAACTAGATGTGTTGGATGCGGGTGGGGGGGAGCAACATTCCATCCCAGCATTTCCACTCAGTTGCCAGCACCTGTAATAAACACTCAAGAGTGATGCAAAGTTATTTCAACTGCTCCAGCCAATGAGCTGGCTACATTTGGAGCTCGGCTCAAATGCCTCTATAAAAATGCCCGTAGCATGGGAAAACAAACGAGGAATTAGAGATGTGTGCACGTCTATGGGGGTACGATATAACAGGCATCACAAAAACATGGTGGGATGGCTCCTATGACTGAGTGTTGGAATGGAAGGTTACAGACTCTTTAGAAAAGACAGGCCTGGCTGGCAGGGAGGGGGAGTTGCTATTTATGTTAGGGATAGGCTGGAAAGTATCAAACTCTGTCTGGGGACAGGTGACAAGCCAACAGAGAGCTTGTGGGTCAGGGTTAAAGGGGAAACAGTGAAGGGAGACATTACTGTGGGGATCTGTTACAGACCGCCTGATCAAGAGGACTCTGTGGATGAAGCACTCTATAGACAGTTAGGAACAGCCTCATGTTCACGGGCCCTTGTTCTCATGGGGGACTTCAACCACCCTGACATCTGTTGGAGGGATGGTACTGCCTAGCACAAGCAATCCAGGAGGTTTCTTGATTGTGTGGCAGACAACTTCTTTCTGCAAGTAATAGAGGAGCCAACAAGGAGAGCTGCCATGCTTGACTTCGTTCTTACCAACAGGGAAGCTCATTGGGAATGTGATGCTCCAGGGCAGCCTTGGCTACAGCAATCATGAGATGGTTGAGTTCAAGATCCTCAGGACAGTGAGAAGAGCATGCAGCAAGCTCACTGCCATGGACTTGGACAATTGCTGAGGTAGCTTGAGAGAGGACGCCTTCAACACCTGAGCGAGGGGAAGCTCAGCGCCCAGGAACCTCAGCTCAGAATGGCGAGAGCCACCGAGGGAGCCTCAAGTCCTCGACAGGGCCTGCCCAGGAGCCGGCAGCTCAGCTGATGCGGGCAGGGACTCACAGGGGGCGGAGCCAGGAGGAGCGGCACCAGCCCGGATTGGTTAAAAACCTGCCCCAGGGATCGCGAGCGACCAGGAGGGCAGCGAGGCAGTTTGTGCGGCAGTTCGCCTGGGCAGGCGAGCGGGATGATGAGCACTCGCTGTATGACCAAGGCTCGGTCTGGGAGCTCTGCTCTGGCTGGCCCAGCGGTGGCCACTGTAGGCAATCAGACAGAGCCGATGAGAGGGGAGGCTGCAGTGCAGACTTCAGGGTGTAGAGAGTGCCTGCACTGGTCTGGTGAGGGAAAAGTACACAATGGGCAAGGCTGCACTTTGTGCTCCCTGGCGGAGGTTCTCCTGCAGCAGGTGGCTGAGCTGCAGGAAGCTGTTAATAGGCTACAAAATGTCAGGGTAGCTTGCTCCCTGCCCAAACTGTGCAGAGTCCTCAAGCTTCCCCTGTAGCTCATGGAGGAAAGAAGGAGGTTGTTAACCCTCGAAGCTGGGAATTGGTGACAAAAAAAAAGAAAAAAAAAAACCAAAAAAAGGAGGAAAAGAACAATTAAAAGCAAGGGACTTCCTCCTAAACCTGTTGCCCCCACGCAGAACCGCTTTGCTGTCCTGCAGGGGGCTCATGAGGAAACGCGCTTTCGCCACAAACAGCCTGGTGATGCACTAGTAAAGATGATTCCTACTGGTGCTGCCAGGAAGAAGCGGCAGGTCGTAGTACTAAGGGATTCTACTTTGAAAGGGACAGAAGCACTTGTCTGTCAGCCTGACCCATTCTCAAGGGAGGTGTGTTGCCTACCAGGGGCACGGATCAGGGATGTGGCAGAGAGGCTGCTTGCTCTGGTAAGCCCCACGGACTATTACCCACTTCTGGTGATATATGTGGGTGCTAGGGATATAGATAGTAGTAGCCTGAGGAACATAAAGAAGGACTACAGAGCCCTGGGAGAGGTGGTTACAGGCCTGTAACGAGTGGTGTCCCTCAGGGATCGGTATTGGGACTGGTCTTGTTTAACATCTTCGTCACTGACATGGACAGTCGGATTGAGTGTGCCCTCAGCAAGTTTGCCGATGACACCAAGCTGTGTGGTTTGATTGATACGCTGGAGGCAAGGAATGCCATCCAGAGGGACCTTGACACGCTTGTGAGGTGGGCTGATGCCAACCTCATGAAGTTTAACCATGCCAAGTGCAAGGTCCTGCACCTGGTTCAGAGCAATCCCAGACACAGCTACAGGCTGGGCAGAGAAGAGATTCAGAGCAGCACTAGGGAGAAGGACTTGGGGGTGCTAGTCAATGAGAAAATGAACATGAGCCAGCAGTGTGTGCCAACTGTATCTTGGACTGCATCAAAAGGAGCATGACCAGCAGGTCGAAGGAGGTGATCCTGCCCCTTTATTCTCCTCTTGTGAGACCTCACTTGGAGTACTGTGTGCAGTTCTGGTGTCCTCGAAATAAAAAGGACATGGATCTGTTGGAACATGTCCAGAGGAGGGCCACAAGAATGATCAGGGGACTGGAGCACCTTCCGTATGAAGATCGGCTGAGAAAGTTGGGGCTGTTCAGCCTGGAGAAGAGAAGGCTGCGTGGAGACCTCATAGCAGCCTTCCAGTATCTGAAGGGGGCCTACAGGGATGCTGGGGAGGGACTCTTCATTAGGAACTGTAGTGATAGGACAAGGGGTAATGGGTTAAAACTTAAACAGGGGAAGTTTAGATTGCATATAAGGAGGAAATTCTTTACTGTGAGGGTGGTGAGGCACTGGAATAGGTTGTCCAAGGAGGCTGTGAATGCTGCAACCCTGGCAGTGTTCAAGGCCAGGTTGGACGAGGGCTTGGGTGATATGGTTTAGACCGAGGTGTCCCTGCCCATGGTGGGGGGGTTGGAACCTGATGATCTTAAGGTCCTTTCCAACCCTAACTGTTCTATGATTCTATGATTCTATAAGATTTGAAGCAGAAATTCACTTCTACAACCTGTTTTTCATAGTTACACATCCGTCTTTAATAATTGTGAAACAAACTCATGGAACTGCTCGAAACACTCCCTATTAAAGCAGTAAAATGCAAAACTTCCTTTTCTTCTTGTAAGAATCAAAGACATTTTTCAAAAGTCTGAAGACCAGAGAGAGATCCTGTTAGTTCTCTCATTCTGCATTTAATGTCTCTTGAAAAACATTTTATTCACATTGAATCACCTCCTAATCCTTTTGCTTTGACCAGGTATCAAAACAGGTAAAACTCTGTCATTAAGGAAGATCAACATTTTTAACTGAAAGAAATTAATATCGTAACTGCTAATTTAATATTCTGAAAAATATGAACAAGTTGGATGGTACTAATTACTTGCTTCAAAGGGAAAATACATGAGAAACCTCCCCTTTCATTTTAATACCCAGATGACTATCACTTTCACAGTGCAATAAGACTAAAGCTTCACTGAAGTGCCCTTTGTTTTCCCTTTGTTATGCAAAAATAGAAAATACTAAAGGGAGAATGTTTTATAGAGTTAGGATCAGCTTCCAAGGATAAAATAAAAGAGATCACTTAGAATATTTAAGTCCAATTACACATTACATATGAATTATGAATTAAATTCATTGCATGTTCCTTCACTCAGGACTTGCGATCACGTTCCCTAAATTCCCTGTGTACAAAGAATACACTCAAACAAGAGCAAAGCACCTTTTTTTTCAGTTAAAATGTGTAGAACTTTGTTAATATGTTGTATTGTATTTATGTAGATAGGCTTTGGTAGCAAAGGGGCTGTGGAGGTGGCTTCTCTGAGAAGACACCATAAGCTGCTCCCACATCTGACAGAACCAGTTCCAGCCAGCTCCAAGGCAGACCCGCTGCTGCCAAAGCTGATCCCATCTGCAACTGGTGGTGCTTTTGTAAGAACCTGCTTACAATGGGTAAAAAACACCACACAGCAGCTGGGAGACTGGAGCGAGAATTAGACAAATCCTGCAGACACCAAGGTCTATGAGTTGGTCCTCCAGGCCCTGGAGCAGAGATTCCCATGCACCCTGTGGTGCAGCCCATGGTGAGGCAGGCTGTGTCCCTACAACGCATGGAGGTCCACAGTGGAGCAGATATCCACCTGCAGCCCAGGGAGGACCCCAAGCTAGAGCAGGCAGATGTACCCTGAAGTAAGGTACAGTTCCTGAAGAGCCCAGACTGGAGCCCTAGCAGGAGCTGTAGCCCATGGGGACCCATGCTGGAGCAGTCCATGCCTGAAGAACTGAACCCTAGAAGAGGACTTACTCTGGAGCAGTGATATTCCTGTCCTTCTCTTGACCCATGAGCTTTTTGTTATATTTCTGCTCCATGCCTTGTTGATGGAGGGGAAGTGATAGAAGGGCTCTGTGGGCACTTGGTGTCCAGCCAAGGTCAACCCACCACATATTGCTATTAGTCTGTTTTCAGCTGGTTCATTCTAAGCAAAATACATTAATTAGGGAACAGTTAGGTGAGCAGCTGAACTCACAGAGCACAGAAAACAGGTGATGGAACACATCAGCGATGCGCCATTGATGGAGAGTGTAGAGCCATGAGAGTTGCTCACTGTCATCATATAGTATGTTCCTTTCCTTTCTCTTTTCCTGCCCCTGGCCATTGTAGGGGGATTAAACCTAGCTTTCTGTCAGATTAGTGAGTTGAACTGGTTTCCAAAGGTGGATGAACATAAGTACTGGAAAACAGAAAGGAACAGGATTACATAACTGGGAATGAGGACAGCAGTAGAAGTACTTCTAATGCTAGCAAACTTTTAGCTCCACTTGTCCATGGGAGTGTAATGCATGTTTACGCAGAGTGTCAGCAAATGGTGGTTCCTGGTTCAATACAACCTACTTGTAAGTATGCTGCAGTAATAACTTCACAGTTCCTATTTGCTGAACACCTGAAGAGGATGCTGGAATCCCTGTAAATCCAAACACTATCCAAGGCCACCCTACCACCTCACCTAAAAAAATTTTCTTTAAGAGAGGTACACCATTAGATGGATGGGATAAAGTGAACTATTTTCAATACAGAAAAAAAAAAAAAAGTAGAATTACTATCACTTGGGAATGTACTTTGAAAATGAGTTAACCTTGTTAAGTAACAAAATGTATGGGTGCTAGGAAAAAAAAAGAAGAATGCTTGTTATTAGTGAAACAGTTATGCTACAGTTTTCTTACAAGTGACCAATCTTCTAGCAGAGTATTTTATATGTGAGAAATGTAGGTGACAGGGATGTTGTCATTCCATCCCTTCCAAATACAGAACACTTTTTCTCTTGAACCGTATGTAGTAATACACTCTTAACAGCCATTCCAAGTTAAAATTTGGACTATTCTCCCACAAATCCAGCCAAAATGATGAAGTTAAACTGAGATCTACAGCATTGGAGCTTCATAAAAATTACAAGCAACTTCATTTAATGAAAGTAATTCAATGGAAGTTTTGTTAGAGCTCTTTACAACACTAACGTTGTAGCCTGCCTTGTTCCAAATGGCTTCGATAACAATACCTCTTAATTAAAGAAAATATGATGAGTGGAAGACAGGAACCAAATCATCGAATCTAATTTCATTTAGCATTAGTTAACAATTGAACAATATAAAACCTGTACTAAAAGCAGATAAATGAATTCTCAACTATTATAGTTTCTTTTACATCAAACTTTTTTCTAGCTGAATATTGTATTTTTTTCAAAACTAGCATCCATTAAAGTAAAAGTAGTAATTCTGTAATTATCAGAAAAATGCTAGAAATCTGGCATCTACAAAAAGAGATCCAGGTTTTCAGTATCACAAAATACAGTAACACTAAGGTAACTGAGCGTAATACAATATACCGGTATTTCAGCAGAACAAGTCTTAACGTTAAGTGGAAGTTCAAGAAAGATACATACAACACAACTGCCTGAGACTGCACTGGCACAAGGGGTTTCTATAAAGTATAATATTCAGAGTATACAGAACATATATGGATAATCAAGAAGAATCCAGTTTCTTTTCTAGAAGTCACCCCTACATATGGGAAAATGAGAGTGGTTCACAGGATAAAATGGATGTGCTATAAAGAACCTGCAGCCCTTGGAAAGCCCTCACCAGAGCAGGCGCCTGGCAGGAGCTGTGGGCCATAGAGGGGTACCATTATGAGGGATGCACTTGACCCCTTAAATTAGCAGTAGTTTGGATCAAGCTCCAAAGGGGGTAAAGTCACGACTGTAGCCAGGCGCACAACTCCTCAAGTTACAATCTGTTCTCTGAGGACCCGCATAGGAGCAGAGTGACACAGTGAGCATTGGTGCATATGATCTTGGAACACGGACCATGCAACTAACACATGAATAGTGGGTGGCCTTTCCAAGACTCATTTATCAAGGAACAAAGAAAGTTGTGGGTACAAGAAGTCTCATGCATACCTTTCCCATCCCATGTAATTTGACTATGAGCCAATCACCTTATTCCACAAATACGACAGCCTAAGTGAGATTTCTCTGAGCTCTCCCTGCTAGGCAGCATAGCTGCATGTGGTGATCTCCCCTTCCGCTGGAAATGCACCTCCAGGTTGCTACCAAGAGATGATCTTTGGTAAGCGATTAATACTGTACATAAACTTGTAGTATGGAAACTCTTGATTTGTGCCTTGGTAACTCAATCACTTTTAAATGATTGTGCAATAGACTAATGGAGTGAAGGCTGCCATAGAGCTTTAAGTCACGCTTTTACATCAACCATATCAAAACCCCTTTTGCTAACACCTTTTCTAGGGCTGCTTCAAGTGAACTAAATCACCCATTTGTGACAGCCATGTGGAGCAAGCTGGCTGGCAAGACATGAGGCCCTGCAAAGGACTCACACTGGAACAGCCTGTTCCTGAGGGACTGCACCCCATGAAGAGAAAGAAGCACATTAGACTACTTCTTGAGGCATTACATCCAATGGAAGAGACACTATGGGAGCATGGCAACGGTAGGAGTTGACTGCAATATTAAACCCTACAAGCTGGGCCAAAGGGACTGGGGTGGAAATTGTCATGGCTATACTTTACACTGTTGTAATCCATGCTTTGGGGTGTATGCTGTAGGTAGTTCAGATGATGTTTAACCTTCTTTTCCACACACTACAGGGGCAGAAAAACTTTTGAAGACTTTTCAGTAGCTCCGTTGTCTGTGTTGGCTCATGCAACAGAAGTGTTTCACTTACGAGGAAGGACAACTTTAATTCACATTTATTTTAAATTTCTTTATTTTGCAAGACAAAGGTATGTATGAGTAACAGGGGTGATATGTGTAAAATCTATAGTACCTTCTCCCTCAGCATAATAAATAAAACTATTTAAACAGTTATCACACCCCCCCCAAAAAAACAAAACAAAACAAACAAGAAAAAAACCCCAAGCTTACTGACATACCAGTTACTCCTGTTTGTCAGTAACATGGCATTATTCATTCTGAAAGTCTTAGCTGGCATTAAACAAAAAAGTAGTTAGAACTTCTGCCAACAGCCAAAGGTCACACACATTTTTTTCTCTTCCAGGGTCTGTTCAGCAATTTCAAAGACTACAAGCTCCCTTAATTTTAGGTTACTTTAAATAAAGCCAATTCATTATTGTCAGCAATACACTCAGTATGCAGTTGAAAAGCAGACCTATCCTTGACAGAAATGAACAGAAACCAGATACCATTGAACACAAGAGATGGAAGGAGAGGCTACTACTGAAGTAAATCCTCCATGCTACAAGAAGAGGTCCTTACATGTGCCAAAATTAGATACACTTTTTTAAAGATCTGACATCTGTTAGACAGATAAACTGATTAACTGTCTAGTAAACAGTTAATTCGAATTGATACATGTTAAGAAACAAGATCTTGCTGTCTAATGTATAAATACACACTTTTAAGAGTAAAGAACTGCAGCAAGCAGGTGGAACAAACCCAAAGCACTCACAGTTGTACGTTGCGCTCCTGTTCAACAATGTTCAAGACTGGCTTAATTTCACATATCACTATGATTCAGCATTTATATAGCTATAGACACGCAAGTTCATAGCACCAACAATGAAATAACAATCAACTTTAAAGAAGCTTCACTATTTACAGAAGTTGTACAGGACTGGGTAAAATTAGATCTCATGTCAGCTCAATTCAGTTTTGGTGTTTATAACAATGTAAAGCCACATGCAAAACACATCTTGTATGTAGCTGATAGGTCACAGAATCACAGAATTGGTTGGGTTGGAAAAGACCTTTAAGGTCATCAAGTCCAACTGTTCCCCAGCACTGCCAAGGTCACCACTGACACTTGTCACTAAGATCCTCCTCTACATGGTTTGTGAAGACTTCCAGGAACTGGGATTCCACCACTGCACTGGGCAGCCTGTTCCAATGCCTGACCACCCTTCTGGGGAAGAAATTGTCCCTAATGTCCCGTCTAAACCTCCCCTGGCACAGCTTGAGGCCATTTCCTCTTGTCCTATTGCTTGCTCCTTGAGAGAAGAGATCAGACACCTCCTGGCTTCATCCTCCTTTCAGGCAGTTGTATAAAATATGGACCACATTGGTGTGTGAAACAGAGATCATATTTCAGGCATAGCTCAATGAAGATAAACAGCAGTACCAGCAGTTTCTTGCTGAACAGTCACCCAGATGTCCTGGGTAAGTGTTGCAGGGCAATAAACGTGAGCAAACCCTTCCAACCCAAAGTACTCCATGACTCTTAATAGTCTCTACAATACTGTCCTCACTGTGCAAGGCACTGCTTGCATTAATAGAGGGACAAAATCGTATGTGGCTGCTGCCAGCACTGTGCACCTACGGGTGGACAGCGCAGGAACCCTGTAGAGGAACTCAAGCCCAGGCCCAGCTCAGATGCTGGCAGGTGATGTGCTCAGAACAGGTCAGGTCATAAAGATCTAAAGGTCATCTGTGCTCATCCCTAGCACAACAGTACACTTTACCCAACTCACCTTTGTATTAAACTTAGCAACAGCATTCACTGAGACTACTTTTTTACCACGTTTTGAACATGAATTTGAATAGGCACCTGCATAGAATCATGGAATGGTCTGGGTTGGAAGGGATCTTAAAGCTTACCTAGTTCCATCCCCCTGCCACGGTGAGGGGCATATTCCACTTGTGCCCCTCCAAGCCCCATCCAACCTGGTCTTGAACACTGCCAGGGATGGATGTCCTGGGTTCAGCTGCAACAATCATTTTTCTCCTCCTTAGTAGCTGGTGCAGTGCTGTGTTTCAGCTTTAGTCTGAGAACAATGCTGATAACACACCAATGTTTTAGCTGTTGCTCAGTAGCACTTACCCTGATCAAGGACTGCTCAGTCTCTCATGCTCTGCCAGTGAGAAGGGGCACATAAAGCCATGAAGAAGCAGAGACAGGACCCCAGATCTGACCTAGCCAAAGAGGTATTCCATACCACAGCACGTCATAGAAACTGGGGGGAGTTACCCAGAAGGCCCAGATCACAGCTCGGGTGAGTATGGGTCGACAGATAGTGAGCAATTTTACTGTGCAACACTTGTGTATACTGCTGTGTTTCCCTTCCCCTTTTAGTTTTATATTCTCTTCCCTTGCTATTTCCCATTATTATTATTGGTGGTAGCAATAATGGTTTTGTGTTATACTGGACTTTTCTTATCTCAACCCATGGGAGTTACATCCTTTTGATTCTCCTGCCCATTCTAACCAAAGGGAAGCATGGAGGATGAAGGGGGTGATTAAGTGAGTGGCTGAGGGGTTCTGAGTTATGGCTCAGCTTAAACCATGACAATGGGGCAGCCACAGCTGCTCTGGGCACCCTGTGGCAGGTTGCTTCCTCACAGAAAGGAATTTTTTCCTAATGTCTAATCTCAATCCCCTCTGTCAGGTTAAAGCCATTCCCCTTGTCCTGTCCCTACAGGCCCTTGTCAAAAGCCCCTCTCCAGCTTTCTTGTAGCCCCTTTAGGCAGTGGGAGCTGCTCTCAGGTCTCCCCTTAAGGAGCCTTCTCTTCCCCAGGCTGAACCAGCCGGGCTCTCTCAGCCTGTCTCCAGAGCAGAGCTGCTCCAGCCCTCACAGCATCTTTGTAGCCTACTCTGGACTCGCTCCAACAGCTCCACATCCATCCTGCGGAGCTGCTCCAGAGCTGGACGCAGGACTGCAGGGAGGGGGGTGTCTCACAAAGCAGAGCAGAGGGGGAGAATCCCCTCCCTCCACCCGCTGCTCACACTCTGGGGATGCAGCCCAGGACACGGGGAGTTTCTGGGCTTCATCTGCACATTGCAGGGCATGGGGAGCTTCTTGTCACCCAACACCTGAAAGTCCTTCTCCACAGGGCTGCTCTGAATCTCTTCTTTGCCCAGCCTGTAACTGGTGCCTGGGATTGCTCCGACCCAGGTGTAGGACCTTGCACTCGGCATGGTTAAACTTCATGAGGTTGGTATCAGCCCACCTCACAAGTGTGTCAAGGTCCCTCTGGATGGCAATCCTTTCCTCCAGCCTATCAACCGAACCACACAGCTTGGTGTCATTAGCAAACGTGCTGAGGGCACACTCAATCCCACTGTTCATGTCAGCAACAAAGATGTTGAATAAGACTGGTCCCAACAAGGATCCTTGAGGGACACCACTCATTACTGGTCTCCAGCTGGACATTGAGCCATTGACCACAACTCTTTGTGTGCGGCCATCCAGCCAGTCCTTTATCCACCGAGTGGTTCATCCATCAAATTGATGTCTCTCCAATTTAGAGACAAGAATGTAATGTGGGGCAGTGTCGAATGCTTTACACAAATCCAGGTAGATGACATCAACTCTTCTACCGCTGTCCATCAGTTCTGTAGCCCCATCATAGAAGGCCATCAAATCGGTCAGGCAGGATTTCCCCTTAGTGAAGCCATGCTGGCTGTCACCAAGCACCTTGTTGTTTTTCATGTGCCTTAGCATGCCTTCCAGGAGAATCTGCTCCAAGATTCTGCCAGGCACGGAGGTGAGACTGACTGGTCTGTAGTTCCCTGAGTCATCCATTTTCCCCTTCTTAATAATGGAACTTATATTTCTCTTTTTCCTGTTGTCAAACAATGCAGAATAAAATATAAATACAGAATAAAAGTAGCAAGACATAAGCACGCACTTCAAGATCTTTTACCAACCTTTCTACTAATTTATGTAACTATTCTACTATTTATTTAACAGTAACATCTTCATCCAAACAGATAAACTACAAATTAACCTTTTAGGGAAAGAGAGAAAAAGAGTATCTTCAAAGACTGACCTTTGCTAGAATAGGACATCATCTCTCAAAACCAGCAACAATTTAAAAAAACAAACCAAACCAAACTAACCAACCAACCAACCAAAAAAAAAAAAAAAAAACCCACACAAAAAACCCACCAAAAACAAACAAATAAAACCAAACCCCAGCAAAACAAAACCAACAGGTCCTTGAGCTCCAGGCTTTCAAAGTCTTTTATTGTACCCAGTTTCCACTTATTTTGCTACTCCAGCAAATTCGCAGAATCACAGAATCAACGAGGCTGGAAAAGACCTATGAAAAGCTTGCTGAGACAAAACAAAGTACATTTGAATACCATACCTGAAACAGTGCAGGGACAGAACCAAGAAAGTTCTACCCTCAACTCTCCCCAAAACAGGCTCAACTGAATCTAGAGAAATGGAAAGCTAAGAAACACAATTTTCCTGTCTGTATATCATTTAGAAAGATCAATGTAAGAAAGCTTACTTTCATAGCAGATACTGGTGTTGATTTAGGCTTTTAGAAAAATACTGAAATCACAAGATTACAAGGTCAAATACTTAAAAAAGCAAGGTGTGAGCAGAATATCTGACTGCAAGCTAAACGTAACTCCTTTTTCCATATATGCTTTAAGACACGGCCTTTTGTCCAGACGAAAGATACAGAAATTAAATCAAAACCCCAGAATAATCCCATAAATGCTAACAAGTGACTCCTGGTTTTATAGTGCAGAACAAACACCAGACAGTGCAGACCCCAGCAGAAAACACACAGCTCAAGGAAACCAATTTGCAGTTTCAGGCAAAAGCCTATCCTTTGTTCCTCATCAATTCTTCAATTCCTTCAAACTTCTCAGAAAATCTCTGAAGGTACACTCTGCAAAGCCACATCTATTGCTGCTCCATTTCTGATGGCATTATTTTCCTAACGATCCAAACAAAATGGCAAATAATACACAACTATAACACTTCAAAGCAGCACCTTCTGTAGAAATGCAGTAAAAGTATAGAAAAGAGCAAATTATTTTATAATAGGCCTTTAGCATTTACTCTGGTAATTGAATAAAATAAATAAATATTGAACAAAATAAATAAATAATCTCATGATACTTAAGTTACAGTCCCTGAAGGGGGATGAATGACAGAGTAATTACAGATTGTTTAATGTGTCTATTTTGCAGGAACATACTTAGGTTGAAATTATTCAGCACACAACAAATTGCCAGTGCACACAGCAACAGTCCAAACCAGTAGCCTTAAATACACCAGTGCAACTATAAGACGTTGGAGCTGTGATAATACAGCTCTACTAATTTGAGGTAAATGATTCTATATGATGAAAAGGCAGCAGATAAAAGCCATGCCAAACCTCTCCCCAAATAAAATTAATTCTGAATATTCACCACCAGTAGATCAAGGACACCACGCTTTAAAGATAGAGGTGTAAGTAAAAGAGATGATTTCCACCTACCTATTCCCCCCCCAACTACCTTTAGAGTATTACATAAATTCAAAGTATGATTACCTATGACTAAAATCAGTCCTTACTACTTCTGAATACCAGGCCATAATGTCTGAGGTTTGACCAACTCATTGAAGATAACTAAAGATTGCTTAATTAGATAATTGTCTAGCATTACAAAAGAACTGTGGAATAAAAGTTTACCTCAGACTTAGCCACAGAGCAGTAATAAAACTATAACATTAGCAGCAGATAATTGTAAATCGAAGGAGAACAGTGGATACAAAGAACCTATTTATATATTCTATTTCAGTATTTTTTGTATTTTAAGGTTGAGTTTTACTGCCTCAATGATACTGCAAAGACTCCCAGAAGCTAAAGTCAGAACCTGCTGATAACCAACACTTGAACTCAGACAAGTTACACAGGTTACTCCGGTTAAAAGCAAGGTTTATGCTGTAGCATTGTGCATCCTTTCTCAACTCACTCACAAGTTTGTTTTAAATTGGCCAAACTGGAAGTAGCTTCAAAATTCTCCAGTTTGGCCAATGATGAGAAGAGTCAGATTCAGTCCCTTTTTCCCAGAAGACCTGGAACTCCGGCACAGGCTTTTGGGGGAAAGAAAAATGAAGGCACTGAGCAGATAAGAGAGCAATCCAAATGAGAAAGGTTTAGTAGGCAAGGGCAGATGCAAACTCAGAGAAAGCCAGGGCATGCTATTCTGCTGTTCACAGCTATAGGCCTGCCTTGAAAGTTTTGGACATATGCTAACAGAAAATGAGAGGCATTCACAAAATGGTGACATGAAAGCTGGTGATCAGTTCAGAGCTGGGTTGTTTTTTTTTCCTCACAAAGACTATCTGCACAGAAACCAGTCATCAAATACCCCCACACACACACATCCCATCCCCTCCGCCCCCCCCCCCCCCCCCCCCCCCGTCATTGCTTCAATTACAGCTAGCTTTAACAGAATCTCAAGGACAGCGCCACAGTTTGACAAGAATCAGAAAGGCAGCATTCCTTTAACTGGACATGCACTATTTTGTTTCTGACGTCTATAGAGAGGCATGCAGCTTGGCAGGGAACACTCGACATCCTTCAAACTTCATTTAGTGTACAGTGCTTTCCCGCCCTTATCTTTTAAAATTAAATTTGCAATTTCCACAGTTACAAACATACCATAAATTAGTTGGGTTTACTTGAACCACCTTCCGGCAATACAGGCTTGAAATCAAGGTTCTAAAGAACACCACGTAATAAGGTGAAGATCGAGCTCCAACTCAAAGATGGAAGCCAGCTGACCAAATAACAAACAAACGGACAAACACAGTAATCCCTTATTAAACAATATAGTTAGCATGGCCTTTTCCAGCTGGAATCTGTTAAAAATAAGGGCGTAACTCATACAGCATAATCTCTGCACCAGCAGGAAAAGAGATTTGTCTTTTCCCCAGGTTCAAAGAGAATCCTATGCTTATGTTCCCTCTTTTTATTTAATGAGTGGCTCTTCTGCAATACAGGACTTTAGCACTGGGAAAGGACAATATTGATACCTTTGACATTAAGAACACTTTTAGCAGGGTTTTTAACTGAACCAGTAAAATCTTACTGTCACAAAAATAGAGATGACAAACCTGGATTTTAGACTGCCTTTCAGATCACCTTCTCAGCAAAATTTTTTTGTAGTGCTAGTGACATCTGTCTTTGTATCAAGATACAACCTGGTACAGCGATCCATGAAACTGCCAGTGAATGGTGGCAGCATGCCTGCTCAGGAGGGCTGTGCTCACAGTGCCCCTCGCACAGATTCCCTGTCTTCAGTGTAGGGGATTCACCAATGACACCGCAAACTTAAATTTGGATGTTTTAATCTAAGGAAAGGAAAGCTGGAGTGGGAATTGCTGGGTGATAATAAAATACAAATATGCCCCAGCAATTTGAGAGAAGTTAGAAAGAGGAACACAGGAAATTTCACTATTGAAAACTCCATGCTCTGAAGTGCACTTTAAGTAAACTAAACTAAATTGTATCCAATGATCAGGCAATCACCAGTTTAGTTTTAACTGTGGAAACTGCAATCTGTTTGTGCACTTCAAATACAAATATTGATTTCAGATACATGTAGTCTTCTGAATATTAGGCTTGAGAATTCAATGCTTATTTTCTCTACCCAAAGCAGATTTACTGTAACAGCTACTCCTGCCAGCCCAGTAAGCACTCCCAGTTTCCTTTGGCAATGCAGATTTACATTCACCTTTGTATGGCTAGGTAAAGCTTTATTTAAATTCACAATGTTTGTGAGGAATACAGAATTATCAAAGAGCACTGCTTATCTGCAGTTAATAAAACTGCCATTTATAGCTAAAGCTTTCAAAGGAGAAATGGTGTTCTGTATCACAAGCAAAGACCCCACATCTGTCATTGTCTTACAAAAAATAATCTAACACATGTAACATTTTCTTCAAGGTGGGGAGGCACACTGTGTAAAGTGATATCAGTTCCAAAACCTTCCCCCTCCACAGTGCAACAGAAGTGATGGCTTTAACAAAAACACTGATTTATTCTTCTGCTGATGACAGCTACACAAATGAAAAAAGCTCCTGCTAGAAAATTAATTGCCTTAAAGTCTGCACACCTTATTTATTCCTTAAGGAAGTCTGCACAAACAATAAATGAAATTAATGCTTACTCATGGAGAAACACAACCATCCTTACAATTCAATCCCACAGTGCCACATGTGTAGATCCATCAAGCACATCTAGAATTTAGCTCCCAATTCAGGTCTTTATGCACTGCTTGCCCCCTCCACGTGAGCTACCTGAAACAACAGGAGTGATAAAGGGTTTTCTGTAACTGCACAGCAGCATGCACACAAGATCCACAAGCACCACAAGCCGAACTGTGGCAGGCAGCCAGGAGCCTGAGCTGCACAGCTGAGCTGTATTTGCATGGGATTTCAATCACAGATAAAGGCTTTATTTACTAGTGCTGTAACTGTACAGACTACATCAACAGAATCTCAGTGTGCCACACAGCTATAGTTTCCTACAGACAAGCTGCTGAAGTGCATAACAAATGACCTGGACCAAGTGCAAAGATGCAAGTTTGAAGCAGCAGGCAGCACGGTCACTATTATGCCTGGAACCAGACGCCTCAGAGAGGCCAAAGACTTTATTCTTTACTCAGACTCCATACTCCTTTTAAAGGCAGTTACATAGGTAGATAGCTGCAAACTGAGCTTAACTTCTACAGAAGCAAAGGAGGTGGGCAGGGCAGAGGAAGATCCTTCAGGCAGAAGGGTGGCACTGTAGAAGAGTACATACTCTTTAGCTGCATGTACTCCTCACGCATTTTTAATATAACTGTTAGATGGAAGGTGATCTTCATTCCCTTGCCACATGGAAGAACTTTCCAGAAACTTACAGCTAGCAACTGAGTCATCTCAAATTTGTTTTCAAGCTATATTAATGGATTCTAATAAGTACGAAGAAATTGCCATTGAGGTTTTGAAGGGGAAGTCAGAAACACAGGATGCTGCAAGCATTCTCTAGTAAGAACAGGTAGAATTAGTTCTAATATTGTTTCTTTTTTTCACCACACATCTGAATTTTCCCAAGCACCCCTTTCTTGTAACGGGCAATTCTATTTAATCTCTAATTACTTATCTGTACTGTCACCAGTCTTTCGTATCAGATGACAAAACATCTGCATCATTTATCAGTTTTGCTGGTGTGCTTTGGCTAAAGAGAATCACATCACATTCTGCATTAAGCTGCTAAGAAAAATGTTTTTCTGTATTCTTATTTAGCAGTCAGAGAGGCCAGATGTAATTTGATGATCACTGTGCTTCTTTGGGGGAAGAAAAATAAAAAAAAAAACCAGAAACTACAAAACATACAAAAAAAATCACCAAACCAAAAAAACCCCCACAGCTGTGCTAATACAATCTATATTTAGCACTGCACAAATAAAAGAATAAAAGCCATTACTGCTCTCTCCCACCATGCTACTGGCAGTACCAAACAGAATGCCTGACAGCTTTCCAGGGGCCTTCAGCAGCTACCACTACTGCTGACGTGCTGCAGACAACAGATTTACACTGAAGCGCATTTGTGCTTTCTCACCATCCGTTTTCAGAAAGTTAAGCAAGAAGACAAGAACTACAACTGCCTTTCCAAGATATTGCTCTGAAAATGTATCTGTGTATCTTGAAGCTTGCTTTCCTCTTACGCATTTGTTGGTATTAAAGACAGGAAACAAAGTAGTTCTAAAACCACATTAACATAGTAGGAAACAAGGTATTCAGTTGCAGCCTTAAATGGAGTTTTAAATCAGTCATAATGTTGTAGAAACTAGGAAAGAGTACAAATAAACGCCCATAAAACAAATTGGCAAATTAAAATCTGAAAACTTTTGAAAAAATAAATTCATAAAGCAAATCTGCCAGTTATTCATAAAAGTTGACCTATTTACACAAGTGCCAAGACCCCTTTTAAAATTATAATCAAAAAAGGTTGGTTTATGCTCAAAATAATCTTACAATTTTGAAAATGTCTGTTCTGGTACTTCACTGATAGCTATAACTATTCTCATTAAAAGTCTGAAATCTCAGGGTTCTTTTTCCTTACCCAGTTCTACCTCACCCATAAGAAATTAAATGTTTGTCTGTGTACGGTGCCTCTCTTCATCCTTATAACAGCTAGCTAAATTCACTTAAGATGTTTTTTGCTCTTTGTTTTGAAGTAGCAGTTTATTCAAACTCAGGCAACTTCCTTCCCCATTCCCCACAGAGCTCTCGGCCTACCCTGACAGGACAGGAGAGAGGGAAGGTACAGTCAGGCAGTAGTAAATGTAAGCATCTTTGTTTTGAGTGAAAAAGGAGAACATAGATCACATCTACATAAAGTGGTCTGTCAGCAGACCCAAGCCCAAATTAAAGAAAAAAAAATAATTAAAAAAACTAAACATGCAGCATTTTTAATTTTAAAGAAGTCACTTAGTCTTTATACTACAGAGGATTTTCCCAGTTAAATGTCACCATTTTAAGTTCAGCTGATTCTGAAAACTGTAGCACACTCTAAGAAAGAATAGTACTAATAGTAAAAACCAGTTCAATTTCCACAGCTTGTGATGGTCATGAACATGGTCTGAGTTGAGAAACATCAAGCTGCCTGAGCAAACACATCCAGCCCAGACAGCAGACTACCCTTGTCAGCTGAAATCCCTAAAACCAGCTGCATTTCAAATGGGGAAACTGCAGCGCAACTCCTCAAACCCTCCCTGCAGCAGATATGTTGTGTCGGCTTTGATCAGCAAGGAAATGGTTACTTCTGAAGTTGAAACCATTGTACTTCAGAGTTAATTCAGTACTGAATTGAAATGAAAAGCATGAACACTTCACTGTCGTCTTTGATCTTTTGTTTCAGGCTGTCAGCTCTAACAGACATGACTAAATTGTTTCTACTTAACACCAGTTTTTAAGGATGTTCAGGAAAGCACAATAGGGACAGAAAGGTTTTATATCACATAATAATACAAAACTTGAGGTTTGACTACATCAGAGATTAAGAAAAAATGACAAAGAGTAAGTTTAAAGGCAACTAAGACAGTTCCCTACAGAGGTCAGAAAGAGGGAAATATTAATATGTATCTTCCTCAGTCTAAACCCGATCTGAAAGTATCTCAAAAACCCAAAAATGTTCTCATCTGCAGATAAATTCTAAACTTTAAAACATATTACCTGAAAAACAAATTTATTTTTTTAAGAAAAATGTACAAAAAGTGGTCAATAATATTGCCTAAAATTGTAAAAATTCTCATATCTATTGTATTAAAAACACTTATCAGATGCAACAGTGAACATTAAATGTTCCAAGAAAGAAAACCAAACAACTAAAACTTTGTGATCAATGACCACACTAATACTGGTCACTCAGTAAATACTAGAACTCTAAAATTTCTGTCTTACTCAACAGTTTAGATTTGTTTCCCAATTATTTTTAGCATCTTCAGACAGGAGACAGATATTTTGCTAAGCAACAAAGTTAAAATTACCTCATCATGATCACACACACAGAAAAAAAAAATCGCCTGAGTACACCCTTTTTTCAATCAGGCCACATGCAGACAGTCCTCATGTTCAGCACCAAGTAACATCGACTCCCACTCAAGTACACTCCAGCTATGAGCTCCATCTGTGCTTTAATTACTACAGCAAACCCATCCATTATACCTCAAATGGTTTCACTATTCTGTAACATTGAAAGATAAAGTCTTAACTGCAGGTTACTCATGAGCAGCCATTGTGCACTGTCGGCAGAGAAGGTTGCAATATCAAATACAGATAAAGCTTAATAGCTTATTGAAAGAAAAATATTTTCCTGTTAAAGTGTATGTTGAAAGTACAAAAATAAATTCTCATCCATTCATAAAATACAAATGCAAGTTTTAGGCTTATAGTTCGCACTCAAGTACAGAATATAGTATTATGCTTGGGTATTTGTTTTCCCATTTTTGCAGCATTCTTCTCTAAATCCGGCATAAGGCTCCCCTCTCCCAGGATACATAATTTTCTATTTGATGCAAACATACATGAAATCAGATAGTCTTCTTCCCAAGATTTCCTAAAATCACAAGTTAGGGACTAAGTGCCTTTCTTGCTTTATGTCTGTTATAGAGCTGATGGCATGCTTAGCTGTTTGGGTTCCCCAGTTTTTCTTTGAGGATGGCAGATGACACCTTCAGACAAAAGAAAGAACTAAATCAGCTTTCTACCTCCTCTGTGAGCCCAGTGCTCCTTAAGAAAACAGCCAGTTTAGAAGAGGCAACAGCTACTTTTATTAGAAGGTTTGCAAATCTGCAATTTTTTTTGTGCTCAGCCAAGCTGATGAATTGTTTCATGATTATTTTGTAAATTCACCTGCATGGGGGGGAATGGGGAAGCATAAAAAAAAGCCACTAACAAAAAAAACCACACCAAAACAAAAAACCAAGCACCCACTCTGCTACGCTCATTCCTTAAACATCCAAAAGGTCTATAGCAGGCATAACTGTGAGGAGAGATGCCACTCTGTTTCCCCACCCTGAGGCATCCCTGCTTCCACGTAAGGTCCTTCCAAGTACTATATTGGTAAATGGAGTACTTCACAACTCTTGAGATCCACTTTAGGGTACTCCAAAGGAACCTTAAAGAAACTCTGTACTGTCATGTTCCTTCTGATTGACTATAAAGCGTACTTTAAACACCAAGTCACTGCAAAGCTGAAGCCCTATGGTACTACTTTTCTTAAGAACCTGCTCCTTTCCTGCCTTTCAAATCATGCATCACTTCCTATTTCTGAAATAAAGCAGTATAGAATAAGCTACAACCCTCTTTTCACGGGTGTATTCACTGAGAGAGCAAAACCCTCAAAGCCTTCAAGTTACATTTTGGGGTTTTTTTTTTAATTATACAAGAAAAACCCCAAAATCTGAAAGTACTACAGTGACTGTAACAGTACTATTTCACTCTAGCAATCCAATCCTTCTTCACTAGCCCACCAGCACTATTTCTCTGCTTCTCTGAAGCATTTAAGGAACAAGAATGACAGACCCACTGTTCTCCTCATGCACTGAAGCTTCTTTCAGGTTTGTTGCAAGGATAGTAACAGATGGCAAGAGACTCTTTACATACCATGAAGGAGAAAAAAAATCCAACAAAACAAAAGTATCATCAGCGTAATTCTAACACTAAACTCTGTAAGTTACTGGAATTGCTCAGTAAGTAACAGACATCAGACACAAAAATCTTGAAGAGAGGTGAAGACTCTTGTTCCTGTAGAAATTCAGACTGTCTGGTTCAGTTCTGGACATACAGCTCCCTTCTGACTTCCACACTTTTTCTATTGTAAAAAACCTACAAATATTTACATTCAGAAAACTGAAAATCAGATTCATTCCCAGCATAAACTATGCAGCTTTTACTGCAGTCAGATAATTTATTCTCAGCCAAGATTCTTGCAGCACCTCCAAATGAAGTCCTTTTACCTTTATATTAATTCTAGTGCATTGAAAATAATCCTGGCTTTAAAAAAAAAAAAAAAAAAAAAGACAAAATCCTCCCTGAGGTAACACAAGATGGAACTGCAGGAACAGCGGTATTTAACTGAATCATAAAATAATGCTTCTGATAGATGCACAGCACTGCTTCTATTCTGAGGTTAAGTGGTCAACAGACTTGAGAGCAAAAAGGTAAAATAATTGTGTAGCTTCACAATTCTGACTGTTATTCAGAAAAAAAGCTCAAAACAAAAACAACCAAAAACCTCACAAAACCGACAATACTGCTACTGAGGGGGTATGGAAGAGGGGGCTTGAAAACGAAAGCACAAACAAAAAAATATACAAGACCAAAATGAAATCCTCAGGGGAAAAAAAAAATAAAATCAGTGAAGTTTTACTTCCCCCTCATGCAGAACAAGCTATATACTATGAAGAAATTCCTTTCATTTTAAAAAGAAATCTCCCAAATTACGTGTTATAGAGAAACACATCAGACACAGGACAACCAGTTCAGGATAACACAAGCACCACAAAATACTGTTTATATTAGAACACAGACTAAGTGTTTTTCTTAGTACACTATTATTTTTGTTGTATATTTGCCTTTATGGTTTTTACCTCCTAAAAAACCATCACCTGAGCCTCCTGTCACTGCAAAATAATCATATTTATGCGAAATCACAATATTTGCAAGACCAGAAAGCAGTATTTTCAGAACAGGAGTGTATCATTTTGGAAATCAATGCACTAGTAGAATGAAAACAGGTTATCACTCAATGTGCAATGGAAGTATTGACAAAACCCTCAGAAGTTCAGGAATCCATTCAGGAGAATACCAGTTCTAGCTACAACCTCTGCCTGTTCACAGTATCACAGTATCACAGTATGTTAGAGATTGGAAGGGACCTCAAAAGATCATCTAGTCCAATCCCCCTGCCGGAGCAGGAACACCTAGATAAGGTTACACAGGAACGTGTCCAGGCGGGTTTTGAATGTCTCCAAAGAAGGAGATTCCACAACCTCCCTGGGCAGCCTGTTCCAGTGTTCCGTCACCCTCACTGAGAAGAAGTTTCTTCTCAGGTTTAAGTGGAACCTCTTGTGCTCCAATTTGTACCCATTACCCCTTGTCCTTTCATTGTTTGCCACTGAGAAGAGCCTGGCTCCATCCTCGTGACACTCCCCCTTTATATATTTATATACACTAATAAGGTCACCCCTTAATCTCCTCTTCTCCAAACTATAGAGACCCAGCTCCCTCAGTCTTTCCTCATAAGGGAGATGCTCCACTCCCTTAATCATCTTAGTTGCCCTGCGCTGGACTCTCTCCAGCAGGTCCCTGTCCTTTTTAAACTGAGGGGCCCAGAACTGGACACAATATTCCAGATGAGGTCTCACCAGGGCAGAGTAGAGGGGAAGGAGAACCTCTCTCGACCTACTAACCACCCCCCTTCTAATACAACCCAGGATGCCATTGGCCTTCTTGGCCACAAGGGCACAGTGTCGGCTCATGGTCACCCTGTCGTCCACCAGGACCCCCAGGTCCCTCTCCCCTACATTGCTCTCTAACAGGTCGTTCCCCAGCCTATACTGGAACCTGGGGTTGTTCCTGCCCAGATGCAGGACTCTACACTTTCCCTTGTTATATTTCATCAAGTTATTCCCCGCAAAACTCTCCAGCCTGTCCAGGTCCCTCTGGATGGCAGCACAGCCTTCTGGCGTGTCAGCCACCCCTCCCAGCTTAGTGTCATCAGCAAACTTGCTGATAGTACACTCAATTCCCTCATCTAAATCGATGATGAATATGTTGTTTACTATTTTGTTATGCACATTTAGACAAACACGTGCACATGGTTCTAAACAAAGGAAAGGCACTTGAAAGACAGTTAAAAGAATGTTATGCAGTTACATCTCAGGGGCACAGTGGAAGGAAGATTTTTGGAATAATGAAAAAAACAAGTGTGGCATATGGATTTTTCTACATTTGTAGCCTTCCTGATTAAGAGATCCAATCTTGCAGAATTATATGACTGCTTATCTCTAAGTACTTCCATTTATTTTGACAGCACTAAAAATATTACATACATCCTGTCCACAATTTGTGGACAAATTGTGTGCAAGACTGGGGCACAATTTTTCTTCTACTGACTAAAATGCAAGCTACACGGCCTTCATCTCCCCATTCCACATGCAGATGTACAAATAATATTGTAAGAGACAGGAGGCAATTGAGTAAACATCACTGACTGATGCCAAAAGATTATGCATTTCTTCCATTATAATTAACTTGGGTGCAAAAAAGGCAGCTCAATACTTTAAAGAGGTAAACACTGAAAACAGCTTAAAACTTTGTCTTGTGGAAAATCTGGCCAGACCAAGCAGACCAAGAAAGACAAGGCAGCCACAGCTCCATGTCCCCAAGTCCAATTACAGTGAAGTTAAGCTGTATCCCCACTAGGCACATGTGCACAAAGCACACTTGTATACCACACACAACTATACACATGGCCAGCCCCACACATCAGTCAGCTACAGTGTCAGCAGCCTCATCCCCCTCCCCTCTGGCTGAAAAGGATGGAGGCCCAGTGATGAGAAGATTCACTGCATGCAGTGTGGGTCCTTCCAGCAGCTGAGCTCAGACACTTGGTCTGCCAGTAGCTGGTGCCTGGGTCCCAGTCATGTCCTTAGAGACACACACATCCAGCTCCCAGGCCACTTCACCTACTTAGTAGCTAGTCTGGCTTTACCTTCATTAGCCATCATGCCCTGACTTGCACGCTTTCTCCAGTTGTTGGTGCCAGAGACACAAAAGCCCCTGTGACCCAAGGTCCCATTCTAGTTACTAGCACTTAAACTCACTCTGGTCTCCCCAGTCACTGCACCATTGACACGTGGCTTCTACAACCTGCCGTGTGACCCCAGCACCTGCACTCAGACCCTCTGCACACAGAGACCTCACCAGTGAATGAGAAAGGAATTTAATAAGCAGACAACACATACTCCACTGACCAGACACAGGGCATGGCCAGACATGTGTACTAGCCAGCATATTACCTGCACATGACTGGCTCTGTTTTAAGCCATCATCTCTATTTTCTCACCCATGTCCATGCTCGAATCACCTCACATCATCCCTTCCCCTGCCTTTGGTTCCTACCCTACACATCCTGTAAGTAGCCTTGTGCAAACCCAAAATGCTGCATTCCATAATGTGTCTCCTACCCCTGGGGCAGCAACTTTTCTCAGTCCAAAAGGTGCTCCCATGTCAGATTCATCTTGATGGGTTTCACAGCTGGACAGTGGGGCTGAAATTCCAAGGTCAAAAACTTCTGAGACTTCTATCCAACTATTAACTTCCCTAAATTTTAGGGAGAACATTCAGAAACTGTCCATTTAAGTCAACTGAATGAAGTAAAATCCCGTGTCAACCAGCTTTTCTACTTTACAGTTTGTATTGAGATTCTAAAAGCCATAAACCCCCACCACAATTTTAGGTTATGGTTGCACCTTATGGCTAAGATAGTAGCACTGGGTATGCTTACAGCTCATGCTCCCCAGGACAGTGGTCTTGTCTTCTCTACAGTGACAATCTTTGTGAGTCCATAGCTTCAAGTGCAGCAGGTTCATCTTGCTAATTGGGTGGAAAAGCCATTTGCTTTGTAACGGATTAGGTTTCTGTTGTATCAGCCAGCTCAACAAATTCACACTATGACTGCTACAGAGAAAAAATAGCACTGATAGAATGAGCCCAAGGAAAGCAAGTGCAAGACTATTCTCTTCAGCAGTAGCCAGACACTGAATTAACACCATCAAAATATATTATCATCAGCTTACATAATCCTGTACTCTTGTCATGTAATACAAACAGAAAGGGTTCCCAATTCACCCTGTTCTAGCCTGTTTTTTTCCTTTAATAACTTCTCTTTCAGTCCCTTAAGTTAATCATCTCCAGCTCTTCATTTTCAATATCTTTTGAAAATCCCTCGAATTCTGTAAAGTCCTTCTGTATGGCCAGTACTACAGATTTGGGGAGAAAAAAAAAAAAGTGTGTTTCTTTTTTTAAAGTGTGTTTCTTTTTTTAAAGCAGTCTTTATCCTCTCCTTCAGAGTCCTATAATCCTGCTTGATTTCTGCTCAGAATGGAGAAAACATGCCAATGATTAATGACACCACAGCAACAGAGGATCTCAAGTACCTCTGTAAGTATTACAGTACAAATAGAGTACACTCAAACACACACCCCTATAAATGACCTGACAATTATAGTGGAAGAACAGATGGAAGTCTTGTTTCTGTAATAAATTGTGTCAATGTGAAATCTGAACAGAGAGTCAAAAGCCCTGACAGGGAAAAAAACTCCAACTATAAATGCAGACCAAAATAGAAGCCTCAAACTGCAAACTACTGCTATGTCATTAGACAGAAAGAGTCATTAAAGAAACATCTGTGCCTTGGACAATCACTTTTCCATTGCTATATGTGTTGATTACTGGATGGTTGCATACCATGTACCAAAGCAAAAAAAAAAAAAAAAAAAAAAAAGCCCAACAACAACAAAAAAAATTCTTACAACTGCTCCTGAAAACCAATTCTAGTTTTCACATGGTGAAGAATTTTGTTCCCTTCTCTTATAGCAGGATACAAAGCAGGAAAACCTTGTGAGAAGTAAAACTGAGAGATATTTTAAAAAAATCAAAACCAAAAATAAAATATAAAAATAAAACCTGGCTTCCTCCTATGCAGAAACTGCTGGATGTCTGCCACTAGCTGAACAGAATTTACTTTTTTCTTGCTTTTATAATGTTTCTTGAAGAACAGCTCAGAATGTAATTATGCAGAATTAAAATTAGCTACAACTGAAACTCAGTTTCTACCTATGAACGTTGATCATCACCACACTGTCAATGTGATCTTTGGTTTTAACATGAGCCTTTGTTGTAGCAATTCTTCAATAAATTCTTTTTAATGGCCAAAATGATTGTTTGTACATTGTTTGGACCCCCAAAACAAGACTGTCAAAGTAGTTTAAAAGCTAATTTAAGAAGTGACAATCAATACCAAATTGTCATTTTAACAACTTCAAGCTGATGTGTAGTATGCTGCTTTTAATTACAACCATAGTTGAAATCAAATGCGCATGTTTGAGAGAAAATATAATCATAAAAAAGAGATAATTAACACAATGGTGTATTTCAGGACAAGCACAATCCTAGAGATTACAAAACTGTCACTGTTGCTAGCTTATTAAAAAACATTAATACTTCAAACTAATAACTGGATTTCAGGGGTTAAATGTGATACAGCAATAATTAATATCTGATTCAATAGAGTAGAATTATAAATTCTATTTAAATCTAAGTAAGATATTTTGAATTAATAACTCATTTTAACAGCTTTCAAAAATGTTATACTCAACTTCAACTAGTGGCTGGTACAGAGCTGGTATTCACTGTTAGTACCCATACAGGCAAAGATAGAAGTATTTATGCTTGTATGTAAAGCTTTCATTTACTTTTCTTGAATAAGCACACTTACTGTGTTTATTCAAGAAAGATGAATAGGTTGCGCTTTCTATGATTAAGTTTTACATTCAAAGTGACAGTTACAGTGACATATTTTGTTTTGAAACTTTCCTCTTTTCGAAGCATTTGATTTGTTCTGCATATGTAACAACTTAACTTGCAAATCACTTCTGTAAGCATAGGTTCACTTTGGCCTAAGCCAAAATGGAAACAGAAATTTGGTTAATGAAAACAACTTACAAACACATGAAAATCGTACACCTCTATACACTGGTGCAAGCTCCACTTGCATGTAATCCAGATATGCTCTTTTTTTTTTCCCCTCTCCAAAAGCTTCACTTGTCTTCTAAAACAGTTTCTGGCTGAAATACTATTTGTATTCCTTATATTTAGGATCATAATCTAGTTTGCATTTAAGCTCGCTATTAACCTTCTCAACTTCATGAACAGCTAGCTACATGAGACAACAAACATACATATACAACTTGAAATATCTTTCTTTATTCACGTAATACAGAACTAAGAAAATGAATTTTGAAAGAAAAATTACAAAATCCTCAGACTTGGGTCTTTTGTCAGAGCTTTTAGGAGGAGAAATTAAGAGAGGATTCCTCAGTCTTAATTTGTTCTGGGCAATTACATAAAACTTCTGACACTGAACCAAAGGAGTTTCAAAGCTCCAACTACAGAACCCTCCAGGTTGCTTGTGTTGTTGTTTTTTCCCCCCAGATCTTGGAAAGCAACTTTAAAATAATTAAAATTATAAGCAGTTAAAAATAGTTAATATAGTTAAATATTTTACTCCTGAACATTTTATGCATCTGGTCCTTACTTGCTAGGTAACCTTCCGGATTAAAACAGAAAAGATGCACAACACCTAAAGCCATAAAACAGGGGAGTACACTGAGACCAATACAAGATTGCATTTAGTACATAAACAGACTTTTTGTTTGTTTGTTTGTTTCATATAAAATCGAATGTGAAAGTTAATGGGCATCAGCACTGGAAGAGGAGTATCTTGTTGAGTTTACCTAAAATGCTCATCTTCTCTATCTCAACATCCAAACCAATAGCTAGGCAGTCAAGCAGAGAAAAATACAATACATACATTTTTTGTACGATAAAGTAAAAAATTCTCAGTCTACATTAACTTAAAAATATCCAGATAAGCCATAATATTGTCACTAACTGTTATTTTCATTATTCTAATGCACCAAGTCTGATGTGATTAGTAGCATTTCCACACCTCATGTGTAGCATTAGACTGCTTAAGAGTCTTACACGTCAGTGAATAGTAAGCAATTTGCTGATGAAACATCAATAGAAGAGTCCATTTGCAAAAAAGATTCAATAAACTCTAAACAAACCAATGGCCATTATGTTCAGAAAACATAAAACCAAACAGGTAAAGGGTATACTTACGTCTAGCATATAGTTAACAGGGGTGAAGAGGAAGGAGAGGTAGACTGATGAGCTGGTACAAAACAATGTCTTAAAGTAGAATTTCCTGCAGCACCAAAGGCCCCTTTACATATTTGTTTCCAGTTACACTCAGTTCTTACACTATTCCTGACCCCTATCCCAAAACTGTTTTAACCTTTGGTATTAAATACATGGATCGCTTTGTAAGAAAAACCCTGCAGAGTTTTCAGGGTGGAGAAATCAAAATAAAATAAACCGAAAATGAAGCTACAAGGCATTAAAAGACAACTTAAAAAAGGACACCTATCATAGTTCTGCAGCTTAGCTCTGCAGGGCTGGTGTCACTGGTTTAGGGTATTCTTCTGTTGGGTTGGATGTTTTCTGTAACAGACAGAATCAGGCACTTTATATACTGGGCATGGCCATAATCAATGCAGAAAATAGACTGAAAGAAGGAAAAAAAAAAAAATCCAACTGTGAATCCAGTTAACAGCTCAGTATTTCAGGCTTACAAATAAACTTTAGATTCCAAGGCCAAAATGTGCAGCAGTCCTCCAAGTGTCTCATAATACCAGTTCCTTCACTGTTTTATGACGTTGCTATGTTTTTCCACTGCTTACAGTAAATAAGTGTCGTGGTTTCACCCCACCCAGACAGCTTGTTACCCACTCCCCCCCCTTTCTTGCCCTCCCCCTACTCTCGGAGGGACGGAGAGGAGAATCAGAAAGAATGCAACTCCCACGGGTTGAGATCAGAACAGTTTAGTAACTAAGGTATAACACAAATCACTACTGCTGCCACCAATAATAGTAATGATAAAGAAAATAACAAGGGAAGAGAATACAACACCTCATCACCAGGCGACCGATAACTTGCTCCCCCCAGCCCGACCAAGCATCGACCCATCCCTCCTCCAACCCTGCAGTCCCCTCTAGCCCTTCCGGGTAACTCCCAGTTACATCCAGGGCATAACATGCTGTGGTATGGAATACCTCTTTGGTCAATCTGGGTCAGGTGTCCTGTCTCTGCTTCCTCCCGGCTCCCCTCCTCCCTGGCAGAGCATGAGGCTCACAAAGTCCTTGGCCAAACCAAAACTTCATTTTTATCAGCTCTGTTCCCAGCCCGAAAGCCAAAACACAGCACTGCACCAGCTACCAAGAAGGAGAAAAATGACTGCTGCTGCTAAATCCAGGACAATAAGCAAACCTCTGCTTTCCTTAAGTGTAACAGCAGATTCCAATCAGAATTTACACTTCCTTATATAAACAAAATTGTGTGCAGAACAGCTGCATGAGTGTACATTCATCCACCATTCTACTATTCACATAAAGAACAAAAGGAAAGGTAATGGGAGTTCGAGGTTAATTTTTGCTGTTGAATTAAAAAAAAAAAAAAAAAGCTTGTACTTTTTTCTCTTAGATAATGCTCCCTTCCTATGAATAAAAAGAAATCTGGGAATTTTAATTGGTAAAATCCCCCTCTAATTACTTACTAAACCAATTTTTAACTTCAGGAATTTTTAGTTTGCCTTCTTTTCATATTTCTGAAAATTACCCAGACTTTGCCAAGTTCAAATTACAGAAGCTATGCAATTGGTTCAGCTAAAAACCACTTCAGTGAACAATGCAACAGAGGATTAAAAAAAGCAACACTGATGCCTCACAGTGTAAGGAAATATAAAAATTATTAAATGTAAAGCCAAAGCCACTTACCTTCCAGCCTCTTGAATTCCTAAGATTACTCTAGATAATAGAGCATATGGAGAGATGCTCATGATCTTTAGCGAGGGATGAATCATCTTCATGTAGACACTGTGAATAGCCCCTGTATGCATACTGACATCATCAGTAAAGACTTAGAGGCAGAGGATACTATGGTAACCACGCAAGGTGCTGAGAGAGAGAAGCCTTTAATTGCTTTAACAACTTCCCAAGGCTCCTGCTACTGGGTTTCCATTCTCTCAGAGGGAAATCAAGACTGTCACAGAGCTAATGAGTGTGACACTGTGCAGGAGAAAACCCACTGAAACCATTAATTGTGATGTGGCTTTTTAAATGACAAGTGTCATAGCCTGATTCCATTACCAAAATTTTTTGACATCTGCAAGATCTACCAGGAGTCACAGGTCAAGAAGTAACACTGTCAGGTAGCAAGGTTTTGTAAGCATTTGTTTTCTCCATTTGCTTTCTCTATTTGCATGTCTTGATACTACCACAGTGATGTTATCTTCTTCAAGTCATTGCATAGCTGTAAGCAGAGAGTGTTCTTCTGCACCAGAGGGTCAAAGATTGATCAAAACACAACCTAAAGTCTTAATACTAAGGCTCAGACACAGCATCAGCTGACATACTGTGAAAAAAAGTTATTTATCCTCATATCATAACTCTCTGAACTTCAATACTATCTGCAAATATATTGCCTATAAATGACAAAGCTCAAGTAAATATTACCACCAGTGACATGATATGGCCAACAGATAGCTGGATAAGAAGTTTTGACTAAGCTTTCCAGAAAATTGCAGTATTGTATCTTCATTTTACATACAGACAGCTCAGCTAGGGTTTATGGTTGGTTTGTATCACAAATATGATACAAAATAGACAACAACACTGCAGACACTCCAGTTTTGATTTCTCGAGCCACCAAAGTTCCCTTTAGTGGTCATTTCCCCAGGTAATGATCTGCCTGAGCAGTATGTTTAATTAACAGTCCTTCTTTTACAACTATACAGAAAAGACAGAGTCAATTGGTTTATGTCCTGGGTTTGCAAGTTAGAATCTTGAAATCAATTTTATTTTTGTCTTAAAAGGTCTGATTATTGGGTAATCTTTGACAGTTTCTATTCCTAACCTCCCGCTCCCCACAACTGTTAAGATACTTAAAAAACAAAGCAAAACAAAACCCCAGGCCAACAACGAAAAAAAACAACCCAAACCAACCAAAACCCAAAGGTGGTCCTCAAGGCATCAATACATCAAATTTTGCAACATTAATGCTACAGTGCTTTTATTTATCTCTATGATACTTAGAACTCTAAAAGCTTCATTGGAAAACTCATTCCAAAGTAAAAAAAAAAAAAAGAAAATCTATACCAGTTCATTATACAAATTCTTTAACACCATAGCTGAGACAGTTCTTCATCTGTGAGAAAAGAGCATCGCATACCAGGCTGAACTGTAGAGTCAGCAACCTGACCTGCTTATGAACCACTGTATCGAGCACAAGGGGCTGATTAAAATGAGCACAGTTCTGTTCAGACTGCAGCCTGCCGATGCAGAAATACCCATGTCTTTCTATTTAGAGAGAAATTTTCTATTTCTTTCTAATCCTTCTATGCAGGAGGCTGATGTCAGCTTCTTATCAGCACACAGAGAATCTTGACACATAGTTAAGATTTCCACAATTTGGGGTATCTAGAAGAGCTGCTGTGAAATGGCTCATTAATACATGAAACAATCAAACCCTTGCAAAGAACCTGCGCTTTCCAGTTCGGTTGAAAATTCTGATGTTGAGATAGTAATTAAGAAGACGACTGAACACTAATGGATCAGACACTTCCACAGTAGTTGTCATTCAACATAACAAACCATTCAGACTAAGTTTTGCATCTTTTGGATGTTTTGTTTGGTGTGGTATTTTGAGGTTTTTTCGGTTTTGTTTTTTTTTTTGTTTGTTTGTTTGTTTTTTAAAGCAGACTTTATGGCCCCCTTTTTCAATACTAGTGCAAAATGCTTCACATACTTCACATATATACTGTTTTTCATAGCTAACTTTCTGCATGTACACCTGGTTTCAAAACCATCAACTGGTATTCCCTTCCACCACAATCTCTGCTGCTTTATTCATATAATGATATGCACACTTTAGAGAATAGAAAAGGTAGAGAATAGAAGTAAAAACAGAATTTGAGAATTGTCTTTATGCTCAGCTAAATTCCCTCTTAACTGCAAAAATCTAGAAAACCATAACTAGGTTTTTTTTTTTTTTTGTTGCTTCTTTGTTGAGACACGTATTAGGTCTCCAGAGGACACTAACAGCACACATCTATGTGGACACGTAGATATAGAGTCAAATAGCAGACCAGTAAAAGAGAATTGTAGCCACTCTATTCCTTCCAACTCCACCTTTAGAGATTGACATAACAAGCTAGATAGCCCTTCTTAGGAAGCCCAAAAGCCAAAAGGGCCACAGCAGCATGAACAGAGAAACTTCTTCTAAAGCTAGGGTGTGAAAGATACAAAGATGTTTACCATCTCTAATTAATTCTCAAGAGAATAAATAAATAAATAGACCCCAAACTTAAATAGATCAGCCTGAAGCCAAACACAAAAATTTTATTCTGGAACTGGAACACTAATCTCTTGACTACAGAGTTAAAAATGTAGTTAAAAATGATAAAAATCAAAACGTATCCAATCTTAAATTGCTAGATGACACATACAGCTTTTAAAGTGCCATTTATCCAAAACAGCTTTCCCACAATCTTCCTTCTGCTTTGGGAAGAGGAAGAACAGACACCATCTGGCATGTCAAGCAAATTATATCCATCCCCTCAGAGGACAGAATAATAAATAAATCTAATAAATCCATCACCTCAGACATCTTGATTTAGTAGCTAAATGTCTGTCTCAGTTTTTTTCCAGTTTGAATCTCATATGAAACTACTTCTTTGGGCAAATTTGACAACTTCCTGTTTCATCTCAGGCTAACTCACTTGACTACTTTAAAAACTAAGTAAAAATAAAGCTTAGCTTGTTCATTCCTTTAACAGTAACTTAGTTTCATATGCCAAGTTGATATTGTCAGCCAAGCAGGTTTGCACATAAAATGTGCCTTCTGGAATACCCACAGAAATCCAACCAATTTAGATCAGACACATGTATCAATAAGGGTGAGGGGGGTTAGGAAATGCCAAATGACAACTCTGTATGCTTCTCAGAGTCTTTGTTTGAGTTGCATAAAGGTTTCAAGAGGGTGTCAAGAAAATAATAAACTATCAGCACGCATTAGAATGGAATTGTAAATAACAATGCAAGCACAGCACACATACTTTCTTGAGGTCAAAACATCAAGTACAAAAAAAATAAACATTGGTATGTAGAAAAGCAATCTTGACATCATTCTTGCAGACACATGTAATGGTTTCCTCATATGCCTAAGCTCTTAAAACTATTAGGCTAAGACTCCTTAATCTTTCAAGAATCTCATTTCTACAGAAACAGAAAGAATAAAAGACAGTAGCTCAAGCAATCATGACAACATAGTCTGAATTCCTGCTCTTACAAAGAGACGTTCAAAGCTACTTACTCCCATGCCCTGCACAGATTTCTTTCTCCACCCGCGATTCTGAAAATGAGATCAAGAACACACACACAGAATTCACCAGTTTCCCAGAACATTTTCAGGAACTTTTACCCCAACTTTAACCATGCTGAAATCTAGGCATAAGCCATTTAAGTTGGTAACTGTTAAAACAAGTAGGTACAGGAGAAGCTTTAGAAGAGGTAGCACTTTATAAAGTAATGATCATCTACCACATTTACAGTATTTCTGAAAATAATCAGACGAGCATTTGTCAAAGCAGTAATTGGTAAATTGGTATAACACACAAAAAATATACTATTAGCATGATGGAATATATGTGACAACGAATACCAAACACGATTAGAAAATATTTTTATTAGGAGGTTGTTGTGGTTTGTTTCATGTATGTACACCTCCAACTGAAGGCTTTCCCTAATTTTCTGCAGCAATATGTTGCCAAAACAGAGATACAGTTCTTATCACTACCAACACTAGTGTTAAAACAGAGGCAAAGTACTCTCAAGCAGCAACTCCTTCCACTATAGCATCAGATACTGAATGTGGTCATGTAACAAAGCTACACACATAAATAGTATATCGCTAATACAAGCCAAGCAAAGTATTTTAATCACTTCATGGGGTTCTATTATCAAACCTATGCAAATCTGCCTCTTAACTGGCACCAGTCCTGCTTCAACTACATTATGGACTGGGTAGTGCTAGAAGGCTTTCAGCATTAATAGCAGAGTGCTAAGACAACTGTCTTTTTTCAGACATATGTGCATGTCAAACATCTTCCGCAATGTCATAATGCTAGGGGAGGAATCCACCATATGCACATACTTCTGGAATTCTGGAATGACCACCACGAACCTTTTCAGGGACAGTCTTCAAGGAAAAGGGAGGAGAGGAGAAGGCTGCATAGCTCTGTTCTCAACAGGTGATTGTGCCTGTCTTCAGATACACAAATCTTTTCCCCTTACTCACCTGAAACATCCTGATTTTCAAAGTCTGTGCATCACTGTAACTAGGGATCAGAACAGAGCAACTCCTGCCTGGGCAAATTTGCTTTATGTAATACACAGGGATTAACTACAAAATTGAAAAGCAGAAAGAGACACTATTATGCTACTACTTCTAAAATAGTTACCACGTAATGAATTTACAAACAGCATGTACCTAGGCACTTATATTCGTATGTTCACATTTGAAAAAAATGTCAGAAAGATGCTCAGTACATTGTTCCTACAGTTCAAGCATAGCTCTGAAGATAAAGGTCTATATACAGCACTGTACCACAATATCCACATGCTTTTAAATATGGATCTTTGAAACACACAAGCAGGTTTTTTTTTGTAGAAAACTAAACTTCTCCTAACTCTGTTTCTTTAAAGGGACATCACTGGACACAAGAATATCTACTTGTAAGGGTGGAACAGTTCACATCACCCTTCTTGAGAGCAAAAAATTAGGCACGTGCCAACACTGTCTCTACTGTTCAAACTTCATTAGATCTTACATTCTGCATTTCAGAAAAAAATTCCAAAGTAAATCCCAATTTTCCATCACTGAAAATTACATTAGTCTTGCTTTGTCCAGCTGCTCCTCACAGAGACACTGACATATTAACCTCCTTCCACCCCCTTAGCTTTACATATTCATGTCTAATTACCAGATTACCTTCTGCAGCACTGCCAACTGAATAACAGAGCTTTTAATTCAACTCCTACAGCAAAAATTCCCTGCTTTGCCCTGAAATAGGATCATCCCTTACTCCTTAACTGCAACTGTTTCTTTAGTGCTTTGCTGGCAGGAGAGCTAAGTGCACCAGAGGTCAGCTAACTGCTTGAAAGAACCAAATACCAATCCTTTTAAATTTATCATTCCACTTCACTGTCCTGCAGTAACTTTAACAACACTTACACTTTAAGAAACATACTGAGTTTACACTGCTTCCATATACCCAAAATGACCTCAGTGACACATGTATACCTTGTTTTCTTGAGTCAGGAATTCATCTCTAGAAGAACCCTTCCACAATCACCATACTTTTAAGATACATCTAGCTTTTATGATAGCAAAATGAGTTACAAAAACCACCTCAGGCTGCTCATGGTGCAAAACGAAATTATTTGCCATAGATGCCAGCCTCAAACTCTACCACTGTTAGAGCCACAGTCCCAAATTAAATGAGTTATTTTTCCATATAAGCAATTCTCAACTGAACAGAAAAGTGAGAAAATTTAACACTGTGACTACAACCTCTCTCCTATAACCACAAGGAGTCTGAGAGAGGGGCATGTAAAAAGGATTAGAATACTTGACTTTGTTTTCATTCCAAAGTGATTTACAGTTTCATGGCACTTTACAACTGCCAAACCTCCACACTGACTATTTTGCACATAAAGTGTATTATCTCTGTGTTTTTCATTAGCTCCTGTCTAGCTTTTACCCAGAAATATAAAAAGTAAATTTTGACCCACGAACATTTAATATTTAATTAGAACAAGAGAATGCCTTGCAGAACATATGGTAAGCAAGCTGAGCAAGGCAAGCTACACTCACTAAATCAGCTCAGCTGAGACAGACCTCATAGTGAAATGAGCACCTTACACTGCTGCTTGTTCTTCAGTCTTGGTCCTACAGGTGAGCAAATAAAGATTATGGTGGAAGATTTATTTTCATTTCAAGATGAAGTGGACAAACTTATTACAAGACAACAGACATGCTTGATTTAGTCAATGAAAATACAGGATTTGTGCCATGAATAGAGAAATGACAGGTATAGCAATGATCTTCACAAAAAAATGAATTTGCATTATAGACAGTGAAATTAGAGTTACAGAAATTATATTTGCAAAACAATTACAAGAACAGTATCTAGAGCTGTAATGTTTTCTCCAAGGTCTCACATAAAACCAAGGAAAGCACAAATGTGAAAAACAAAAAAAAAAACCAAACAAAAAAAACCCCACCCCAAAACAACAGAATCCACTGGCACTGCATCCTGTTTTATTACTGATTTCTTTCTTTGTCCTATGCATAAGACATGTATGTAAGCATAAAGAGTGCAAATTTGGAACTCCTTGCCAGAGTACAAAAGATGTAGGAAATTGCTTCTGATGAGGATTTGTCTTTTAAGTAGAACTTGCTTTTCCAGTATGCAGAAAACAAAAAGTAAACATAATCAGAGAAAAGATTTCTTTAGAGTAAATTGGAAAGACCTAAGAGAAGCAGGGCTTTAACAGGCATTCAAACAAAGCACCTTTTTGCTTACCTGCATGTAAATAAACCTATTAAAATATTCCCTTCATGTATTAGCTTTCCTTTAAACCCAACAACAAAACTCCCACACAGTTATATCCTAAACCTGTATCTAGTGGTAATTTATTTAACTCTTGTCCTTAAAACAGGTATAAATAGAAACAAAATGCTCCCTGTAACAATCAGTTTGAGTCTCACCAACAAAGAACAAAGAGCTCTAACAAAACTGTAAGCAACAGATATGACCCTACTGCTCCTAAAGACTATCAGGAATCACTGACTGATTGGAAAGGAAAACAATCAGCTAACTAAACATGCAACAAGAGCTAGCAGATCTAATTGAGGAAACTGTATTTTGGTTTAGAGAAGAGTAGCACTGTTGGGTAGCACTACCCAACAACAACTCATGGAGTCTTCCCATAATACCTAAGCAGAGACAGAACTTCACAGAACATGATCTCATTAGCTCCTAGTGATGAAAATGCTTTAGGCTATACTTCAAGCAGCATGTACCATGCTCATACCCAAATCATCACACACCAGTAAGTCAGAGCATTTATATTTGAGAGCCAACGCTGCTGTGACAACACACCACTTAAGGGAGGCTCAAAATCACAGGGTACTTTCTATGTAACTGGTATACTTGGTCTAAAAAAACTAAAATACTACACACATATATGCATTAAAATTTCAGCAAAATCAGAGAAATTAAGGACAGTTTGACACAGCTCACCATAACTTACAGAAAATAAACTTAGAATTTGATACAAATGAAAAATTCATGTCAAAAGTGTCACAGTATGCTCCTGCTAGGTATACCATTCTTCACATCCATGGTGCAGCATGATTACTTTGTATTTTACATTAAGTGTTGAAGCTTCATTATCCTGCCAATCAGTAAGTTATTCTTCTAAATGCAGATACATGACGGGCTTCACTTACAAAAGAAAGCTTTGGCTTGCAAGTGAATTAATGACAGTCACTGATCTGCCAGGCCTAATCCTATCTGATATTATGTAATTAAGGTGAGACAATCTAATTTTCCCTAATCCTTTAATCCTCTAGTTGAAAGAAGGAAGTAACTAGGGAATAACTTAAGTTATAACTGTGTGTATTTAAGATTTACTACAGACACCTCAAAGATTAACATCAAAGAAAATAAAATAAAAAACAGCTGACCGCTCATGCATAGCAAGGGAAATGGCCTTCAAAAATTCAGATATGAAAGATAATTGCTTTTAAAATGAGAGCTAGTCTTCTCTTTACAAAGTCTGTGCTACCATCCCTTTTCAGGAAGCTATGTTAAATCAAAGATAGAATTCCTGACTGCAATAGCATTTGTTCTAATTGGGCTCAGAGGACATCCTTAAGGATGGCACAAACAAAGCTTGTTTGAAAATAAAAAGCAGGCAAGGAGCCCATTTACACAGGTATTGATGTCAAAATATAGCTGAGGGAGCTGCAGGGGTTGAAGTAACTGCCCACCCACCTGCCTAGTGCATGTGCCTTCACCTAAACATCACATTTTCATTAGAAGCATATTCTTTGCTTGTAGATCAGCACTAGACTGAGACACAGAACAGACCGCTCTAAGGCAGATGGCTGACTGCAGCTGCACTCTCCCACATACTAGATGAAAGCTAATGCAGAGCAGGAAGTGATACTGCTAACAGCAGCCACAACCACCACTGAAATCAACAAAACCCATTGAATTACCGAATAAAATGCTTTATGTTGGTGTAGAGGCAAATAAAGAACCTTACTTGAACCAAGCTCTTGGCCTCTTTTTATGTTAGAAAATGAGAGGACATGTACTAAGGATCACCAGATTATCACATCCCAGGTAAATACAACAGGGGCAAGTCTACACCAAGGAAGACATAGCCTTGATCATCACATCAGTGAATGTGTCAAGCAACTGGCCATACATAAATCCATGGGCCCTGATGGATGCACCCATGAGTGGTGAGGAAGATGCATGGTCCTCGGCAAGCTGCTCTAGGTGGTCCTGGCTGAGTAGGGCAGCTGGACAAAATGACAGAATAAGGTCAGCAAGTGGTAATTTCTGCTCTTGATAACTACTATCCCTTCATTAAACAAGAAATTCCCACATCACCCGCCAACTTCAAATAAAACTAATAACCAGATATTGTAAAGCTTGACAAAGACCTTGCCTCACTGATCAATTTCAAGGACACAAGTCTAAGCATTTACTCATTACTAGTAACTGAATATATATTATAATTGAAAAGAGATTATATATTCAATTCACCTACATGTGCATACACAGTAACTCAAAAAAACTTTTCCTAAGAAAACTACCACGGTTGTATGTCAGTCAAGTTATTTCATCTTACTTCATATCTGTTAAGACAAGACACAGATGGTGATCTTCATGATTTGAAGATCATCCAAGAAAAAGCTTTAGCGCTCACTGAAAACCACAATAATTACAGGGAGACAGAGCCCTGTTATGAATGTACAGCCTCTCAGCACTGATCCAACAGAACAAATCTCACCTATCACCAGACAATATATTCCATTATTTGGAAATACTTGCTCCTAGAAGCACCTAATAAGAACACAAATTCAAGCATTCCGATCAGTCTGAATAAAGAAGATTTCAATAGTGGCCTTCTAAATTTCAATAAAGCACTAACTCCATATTGATTTTCCAAGCTCAGCTCCTTCAGTATTAAATGAAAACACTGCATGACAGAAGTAAATTTAAGTCCAAAAGAGGGCACAGAATTAATTACTTATAAACAGAACAGAAATATGAGACAACAAAAACTACAGAAAAAAGCCACGTAAAGGTAAACAACTGTTTTGAATTAGTATTTTTAAGAAATAACTATGAAGCTGAGAGTTAATTCTAGAATTCTCAAAAAAATGAAAGAGATGGGGGGAAAAAAAAAATGCTGAACATGTAAGATTATCCTCCAGCAATAGTATTTGTTGATAAATACTTGTTCTAAATGGAACTGGAACAAAATATACCCGGTAAGACCACAAGTACCAACCATAACAGCTCTAATATTCTTGTACCTGTGGGCAGTGTTGTCAAAATAGTACTCCTACCCTCCCCAGACATAAAACGTTTTGACACAGTAAGGCCAGGTTACAGAACTCGTTATCTGAACTGAAAGTAGGAAATTTATCTTTCCCTTTATTTCCCTCCTCCCCAACTTTCTTGCCATTGTAACAGAGAGGAAATGCCCGAATTTCAGACCAGAGACTGCCTGACTAGGGTGAGGGAGAAAGAAATTAATGGGAAGAATTTTGAGGAAATTATGGTCTACACTGAAAGTCAATTAGTTGATGAAAGGAAAAAAAAATAAAAAAAAAATATCGAGACCAGCTAAACAGCGCCAGAACAAGATAAAGTAGAAGTCATCCTGGGAAAAGCTAAAAGAGATGGTGAATCTGGAGCCATACAGACAAAGTGTCCAGGAGAGGCAGACGGCTCTGTCCACAGCCAGAATGGTCCATTAACTTGCATCCAAAAAATCTCAGCAACATCAAGGTAGCCTTAATCCATGGTTACACCTTCTTATGGCACACGCATTTATCAATCAAGATCACCAACAAACCTACAGGTAGTATCTTACAGCTGAAACTGCCAACAACCCAAGGAACACAAACCCTGAGAAGCTTCCATATTATATTTCACAGTGAATACAAATCCTTCAAAAAGCACTTAAGTATAATGAGATTATCATTTATGTATTTTGCAAATGTATTTAGTACAAATGTGTCCACTAAATGGATAGTCAGTTCAGGAGCTGAAGAGAAGATGTCAAATAGGGTAGCTAAATAATGGTAAACTATTTATAGCAGCAAAACCAGCAAATTGCCTGATGACAGGAAACTGCACTTCTGCAAATAAAGAGACTTGGGTTTGCAATTAGTTAAATCATTAATCCTTTCTGTTTGCCAGTTATTTTCAGGGAACACTTCAGCTTGACATTACGAAAGCACTGTATGTGCAATATTTTACACAAGCCATCTTCAACACTTTGACATTGCTTCTATTTTCATAAGAAAAATACCTAGGTTGCAGTTTGTGAAGCTTTTTTCTTTCCATTAAAGCTTATTTTCTAATGCAAACTCATTTCAAAACCTTCCTGACACCACCTTATTCTTTTACTCCTTACTGTCATACAGGATACTGAAAAAAAAGCAAACGTGCTAGGCTGTGAGGCACTAGGAGGAAGATCTCCCAAAACTAATAAAATCAATGGATTATGCTTACCTAATACCAGCTGCTTCGATTCATGTTGTTAGGCTCTAAGACAAGATACTACAGAACACTGATAACCTCACCTAGTAGCACTTTCCTCATTCAAAAACAATACATGGGGAGTATGATATGGCAACTGTAAAAGCCACAGTGCAGGTTTCAAGCGCCAGTGCAGATTTTCTAAGATGTCTATGCACCAATGCTGGCTTGAGAGCACTTGCTTAATATTGCTACACTGTGATGACGCCTTATTTTACTTCATCTTTGAGTTATAACACCAGTGCCACTGTTCTTACATTAGTATTTTTTACATTTTAATTTTACATGATTCAAGTGTCAGAGATGGCAATAAAGGAAGCACTTGCACTGAAAACTGAATTCCCCAAAGAAAGAGTTAACACTGCGTCTGTTAGATCAGTTTCCTACCTAGTCACAGTTTCTGGATCTAGAGCTAGGCTATTTCAAAAATAAACTGTGAAGTGAAAAAGTAACAAATAGAAGTTAATGTTTCATACATCTTGCTGAAGCTTAAGATTGCAGAACACAATATGGTAAGAACAAAACACTCAGACGAATCACTGAGAACATCAACAAATTGTCTACTACTTTATTACGTAACAAGTGAGATGACTGATGTAGTGACTGTTTACTCCCAGGCAGCAAAACAGGATGAAGACAAACCTCAGGACAAGCCAGAGCATAGCCCTGGGGAGACCAAAGAACCAAACATTTCCACAGATCAAAGATCCTCTCCCATAACCAAGCAGTGGTCTAAGAATAAGCATAGACATCTGAGGAAAGCTATGTGACTTCAAAGCACGTTTTCCAAAATAGATGGTTTGTGATCGATCCAAATCATGTGTGCAATTGATTTCTAAACCAGCAGCTACTGCAAGAAATAGTCACAAGTGATCAAATGATCAGACAACTCCTTGCCACATTAGTTAACTATGGAATACCTTTCACTAGCAGGTAGAAAGACCGTAAAGCACAGCATCAAAAAAAATCATTGCCGTAACTCATAAATGAGACCCACAAGGTTATCACAATGGCAAAGTATATCCAACAAGCTGATCAGAGTTTTGCAAGCAGCCAAAAACTGTTCCAATTCCTTAACACGTTGCTGGCTTGAATGACCAAGTACACAGTTTTGCTTCCAGCCTGATTAGATTAAAAAAACAACTAAGGCAAGTGGAAGAACTGATCACCAATTCACAACACATGCCTACTGTTTCCACTGATACGTATCACAAGTGCAACAACAATACATGAATCAATGTAATAATAATGCATTACTGCATTATCTGTATTATCCTCTCACATCCTTAGGAATAAAAGGCCAAGTGTCACAAGACACTAGGACTAACGTTAGAAGACCAAACTCTGTACCAGAGATGTCTTTTGAATGCACATAAAAACAGTAACAGGCCTCTAAATGTAGCTCTCTAGAAAAGCTTTCTCTTCGCCACAAGCAAAACAGAAGATTTGGTAGCTATTCACATTGCTCAATTTCTTCAGAAGATGAAACAGACCACATTAGATAAAAGAAGTTAAAAAGAAGCAATGAACATTTTATATCCTAAAGAGGGGGGAAAAAGCTGATATTAAACTTTTCAGGATAGAAGCAGAACATGGAGACAGACAAACAAAACATCCTTTTGTTTCATTAACTCTTTTCAAAATGTTGAAAAGTTTCACTGCAACATGCTCTTTTTTATGATACCTGGTCATTACTTATTTTGCTTCAGGTCAGATACAGTCTCAGCTTTATCACCATACAACAGCATTGTACAAATACCCATTATGTGCACTTCTGCTTTCAAAAGTGGTATGGCTATGAACCTGAAAATGACTTTTTTTTTTTTTTTAATGTGAAAAAAGAAGTTGGCTCTGAAATGTTTTATTCATTTATATCCTCTTTAAACTCTGTCCGAGTCATTCAACAAACCATAATGTGTACTGGTAGACCTGTGGAAGACACTGCATTTCAGGGCTTGGTGATCTTGGGCAAGTCATATCTGCTGTGTTAGGCCTTGTACTTAAGACTTGGGAAGCCCCAGGGTCAGTATGGGCAGCTGCTGCAAGAGTATCTGCTGGAGTGTCCCCTCCCAGACTATGCTATATGATGATGGGCATCATGCAACAGACAACCCTCCTGCTTGTCAGGGGAAGGTACACTGCACACACTCTGCGGATATAGTCTGCAACAGGAAAAACAAGTTAACCAGAAGGAGACACTTTTACTCCAGCCTGGAGTCTCAAAAGACAAAATTGACAGGAAATTGCCTTCTATTTATGGGAAAAAAACATAAACAAGAAAAAAAAATAGACCACAAAAAGGACTGTGGATGGACTGATTACACCCTCTGCTTCCCCATTCAGCAGAGAAGGAGAAAGTACATCAGGACCAATTAATCACCCCACGCTGGTGGCTCACATAAAAGCCTCATATCAATTGACCAGATTTGGATCTTCCCTCCCGATGGGGGGAAGGATTCCATAGGGAAGAAACAAACCTTATATTCCACCAACAGTACAACGGAGCAGTCATAACTGTCAGCAGGTGATGTTTCTAATGATTACAGGACCCACCTCTATATATGAAAAAATCCCCAAACTGATTAAAATTAATCTGGGGGGCAGGAATGTGCTTGTTAATATCTTTATTATTACAGCTGGGTTCTTATGTGCTTTCTATGGCAAATGTGCAGGTAGCTGACGTACATAAATAAATCACTGGGCATGACTTGTTGGCAGGCAAAACTTTGATAACAGGGCAAATATTCTTTTAAGGTTCATACTATCACTGTGGCAAAAATGGTTACATTTCCTGCTTTTGGAGCCTCCCTCAAAACAGGTTACATCCAAACAATACAGGCTGCCCAGAGGCTACATAGAGATCACCAAGATGATTACAGCTATTAGAGGCAGGAGATATTCTGAGCCCATTCCCCCTCTTCAGCAGCCACAGTGAAAGTGCCTAACAGTTCCCAGAAAATGACAGCTAATTAATGATCACTACACACCCCACACACAGAGCTGCAGTGTCCCCATGCTATCACTCTCCTCCAGCAAGCTCTGTCTGAAGCTGTGGCATTCTGCATGGAATGAAGTGAAGGCTTTGTCATTCCAGCTGCTAATGCAGCACAGGAGCAACCTGCACAATTATGCTGGGATCAGCAGTACACCTTCACAGTACTGCCCCAGAGGCATTCACCCCAACAATTTGCCATGCGCTGGCAGACTAGTGTTTGGGAGATCTTAATACTTCCCCACACTGTAAATGGATCAGGCATGCTGCTGATGCTATGTGTGGTGGTCCCACTAAATCAGAAAGTAAAACACTAAGTAATATTACTGAGACAAAGCAAAATCTTGGTTGGGAAATTAACCCCAAGAAAGTTCACAGAGCTGCCACAGAAGTGAAATTTGGAAGGAAAATCTGGCAGGGAGTTGGCAGAGTGATGCAAAAGTAAGCTAACCAAACCTTTATATGGCACAAACACAGAGCAAAGCAGAAACTATGAAGATTAATAGTTTTTGCAGGTTCCTGAGGGAATTTATACTTGGCCCAGCTATTAAGATCATTATGTAATACAGTAAGAAAAGCAAAAAAGACCAGCTCTTTCCAGAAGAAAATGTAAGTTACTGCCTTTGAACAAGCACAGAAAGCAGCTCCCCATGCAGCAGTCTAGACTAAAAATTAGCCAATAATCCTTTTAAGCTCTAAGCCCTAGTACTGGATGAGAACATGGCTTTGTGGAGGCTCTGGCAGCAAGGGGACAGGTGGCACATTCTGTGAGGCTTCTGGTCTTAGAGGTTGCCTCCATCGACACAGAACTACAACATCTCTGGACTGCTTATTCAGCCCTGGCTGAAACATAAAGAAACACCCACGAGACCAAAGTTACTGACAGCAGGGCTCCCAACCTTACAATGGGTACTGTCAAATAATGCTTGGACTTGATGATCTTAAAAATCTTTTCCAACCTACTTGATTCTGTGTTGTTCTATGAAATTACTTCAGTCAGTAAATTCAGATGGTGAAACAGACTAGCACTGTGAAATTGAAATGGTGCATTTCTACACTTACATCCACCAGCACAAAGTAAGAGCCTTACAAAAGAAACCAGCACAACTGGCCTGGTTAATGCAGTGTGCCTCCACCACCGGATCTCCCAGCATCTTGGGCGCAGCAGGCCTCACCATATGAAAAATTAACCCAACAGCTGAATGTGTGGCTCACTGATGGGTCAACAGATACATAGAAGAAAAACTGCAGTGGAAGCAGCTGCCTGTGAAAGAGCTGGGCAAACCTTCCTAACCTAACACGGGAAGGGAGGAGCAAGCTGTATGTCAAACTGGTGGCTGCAGCTATGGTGCTGGAGAAACCATCAGCTTCAGAAATCTTTATACTGACTCCTAGGTGGTATCTAAGGATCTCACACTGCTGGCTGGTAGAATGACAAGCAGATGACTAGACAATACACAGTAAGCCTCTCTGGAAGCAAGACTGGGTAAAAACCAGAAAGCAAGTGCAAAACCAATGTGCTTTGGTGAGACATACAAATGTCTCATGTGAGCCAGAGTAGGAATACAATGCTGATGATGATCAGTTTGCTAAGGCACACTATTACCCCAACATCCTCAAATGACAAAGCGTTAGTGAATTGGGCTCGTAGAAGTCAGGTTATTCAGGAATTGTTCCTATTTACAAATGGGGACAAAATAGATGCATTCCTTGCTCCAATAGGCCGTTCAAAATTCATTTTAATAGAAACAAGAAAACTGCTACAACAGCGCTGCAGAAAGACAAAGTACTGGATGGTCCCAGGCCACACCTCATAGACACCACAATGGGCCACTTAAAAGAGGCCACAGTTTGCAGTAAATACCACCAATGGCAGATACATGTACAACCATCTGGCTGTACTGCCTACTTCCCATGCCAACCAGAAGGCCAGTAGGAGAGACCTTCACTTTTTAAACCAACGGTTATGTATCCCCATTTGTATTACATCAGACGATGGCCGTCATTTCCAGGACAAATGGTCCTGCAGTAGGCTGGTGAAAACCAGGTAGCATGGGTTTATTACACATCTCATCAGCCTTGTGGAGGCAGTTTAGTAGAACATTCTAGTGCCTTACCTAAAATACAATTGTGAATTCTTCCACCCACACTGTGGTGCAACTGGCCAACAGTGCTGGCACCAGCGTTAATAAATCTAAATAGCAGGGGAGGAGCCCAGGGTTACACTACTGACAAACTAATTGTTAGCCCACCACCATAGTTATCCCTGCCAAGATATCATCCCAGGTTGTCGTGGTTTAACCAATGCCAGACAGCTTGTCCACTCACTCCCCCCCCCCCCCCCTTCTTGCCCTCCCCTATTCTCGGAAGGACGGAGAGGAGAATCAAAAAGAATGCAACTCCCACGGATTGAGATAAGAACAGTTTAGTAACTAAGGTATAACACAAATCACTGCTGCTACCACCAGTAACAGTAATGATAAAGGAAATAACAAGGGAAGAGAATACAACACCTCATCACCAGCCGACCGATAACTCGCCCCCCAGCCCGACCAAGCACTGACCAATACCTCCTCCAACCCTGCAGTCCACCTAGCCCTTCTGGGTCACTCCCCAGTTACCTCCTGGGCATGACATGCTGTGGTATGGAATACCTCTTTGGTCAGTTTGGGTCAGGTGTCCTGTCTCTGCTTCCTCCCGGCTTCCCTCCTCCCTGGCAGAGCATGAGGCTCACAAAGTCCTTGGCCAAACCAAAACATCATTGTTTTTCAGCTCTGTTCCCAGCTGAAAGTCAAAACACAGCACTGCACCAGCTACCAAGAAAGAGAAAAATGACTGCTACTGCTAAACCCAGGACACAGGTTCTGGGGACTATGGTCTTAATTTCAGGACACTTAGACGATACTCTTTAACATGTTCTGCAACACATATGTCATAAAAAGCTATGGTTTCCATCTGTTCTGCTGAGAGCAGACAGGGCATCCTCCCCAAGGAGTCTCAGCACAGCACCTATCTGCAGAGACATGTCAGCAGCTTGTGCATCACAGTGATGCACAGTCCCACCTTCCTGGCCTGTTTTGGGGGGGCAGTGGAAGTTCTGGTGGGAACTATAAGGCAAATATTTGGGAAATGCCAGTGTGTGAGAAACGGTGTGTGGGAAGATCCCCCCATGCCATGGATTCTTTGCAATAGGATGCAGGGTGATGGTTTTAAATTAAAAGAGGAGAGATTAAGGCTGGATGTGAGGAAAAAATCTTTTCTAGCGAGGGTGGCAGAACACTGGCACAGGTTGTCCAGAAAGGTGGTGGATGCACCATCCCTGGAGACACTCAGGGCCAGGCTGGATGTGGTTCTGGGCAACCTGATCTAGTTGGAAGATGTCCCTCCTCACTGCAGGGGGTTGGACCAGGTGACCTTTGAAAGTCCCTTCCAACCTAAACTATTCTGTGATTCTACAACCACCCTTGCAGACATTGCTTCATAACCACTGTGACGTACTACTGACCTTCTAAAGCCAGAAGTACAGTTTATACTTATTAGCAAGAGTTACTATCTCTCTTTCATACAAACTATAATGTTAAAACATCTTTGGCATAAAAGAGTTATTAAGGTCCACTCCACAAAAGGAATATCATAATAACTCACTGCCACTACCTTCACAGCTTGTGAATTTAGGGAAAATACAAAAGATAATCGTCCTTCTTGAGTAAATTATTTGGGCAATTTCTCATGGGAATTAGAAGGCAATTCCACATAAATCACCTTGTGTTATTAACTAACAATTTAAGCCCCCTTCAGATATTGAAATCACAATTTAAGGAAACACATTTTCAGGCCTTCAGTGCTACTGTCAGCAAAATCAAACTCAAGCCATTGCTAGAGCTGTACCCTTAATCATGGAGTAGCAGGCAGACTCAGAACACCCAGATAAGCTTTCTCCTTCTCTGTGAACCTCCAGAATAGCCATTTAACACACTGGTTCGGAGAACTGTTATTTTAATTAACCAGACTTAGTCACCCAAGCATGTGTATTTTACAGTCTCTCACAACACCATCACAGAGAAACTGGTGAAATATAGCCCAGAAAAACAGTTAAGTGGACTAGCCGAGCTCAAAAGGCTGTAACAATCAGTAACACAAAGTCCTCCTGTAGGCCAGTCACTAGCAGTGTATCCCAGGAATGAATACTGTCTCCAGTCCTGTTCAACATCTTCACTGATGATCCAGAGCACTGAAGGAGGGAGGAGTGGCCAATACACCAGGGTCATGCAGCCATCTAGAAGGACCTTGACAGGCTGGAGAAAGTGGCTGACACAGACCTCATGCAGTTGAACCAAGGCTAACACAATGTTCTGCATCTGGGAAGGGACAACCCCATGCACTAGTACAGGATAGGGGCTGGCCAACTGGGAAGTAGTTTTGCAGTAAAGGCCCTAGTGGAAAAAGTGAACAAGAGCCAGCAGCATGGACTCATGGCAAAGGCAGCCAGGGGCATCCTTGAGGAACAGCATCACCAGCAGGTTGAGAGATGCAATCCCTCAGCTTCCAGTTAGGACTGACAAGGCCACACCTGGAGTGCTGTGTCCAGTTCTGGGCAACGCAGTACAAGAGAGACATAGACACACTAGTGAAAGCACAGAAAAGGGCTACAAAGATGACTGAGTGACTAGATCATCCACCATACAAGGAAAGGTGGGACTTTTTGTAGACTGAATAGGAAAGAGGAGGCTTGCTGGGGAGCAGGTAGAACCTTATCAATATGTACGAGATTCATCAACATGCTTGTGAGGTGGGCTGATGACAACCTCATGAAGTTTAACCATGACAAGTGCAAGGTCCTACACCTGGGTCGGAGCAATCCCAGGCACAGCTACAGGTTGGGCAGAGAAGAGATTCAGAGCAGCCCTGCGGAGAACGACTTGGGGGTGCTGGTCGATGAGAAAATGAACAGGAGTCGGCAGCGTGCGCTTGCAGCCCAGAAAACCAACCGTATCCTGGGCTGCATCAAAAGGAGCGTGACCAGCAGGTCGTAGGAGGTGATCCTGCCCCTCTACGCTGCTCTTGTGAGACCTCACCTGGAGTACTGTGTGCAGTTCTGGCATCCTCAACATCAAAAGGACATGGATCTGTTGGAACAAGTCCAGAGAAGGGCCATGAGGATGATCAGAGGACTGAACCACCTTCCATATGAAGACAGGCTGAGAAAGTTGGGGCTGTTCTGCCTGGAGAAGGCTGCGTGAAGACCTCATAACAGCCTTCCAGTATCTGAAGGGGGCCTATAAGAATGCTGGGGAGGGACAGGACAAGGGGTAACAGGTTAAAACTTAAACAGGGGAAGTTTAGATTGGATATAAGGAGGAAATTCTTTCCTGTTAGGGTGGTGAAGCACTGGAATGGGTTGCCCAGGGAGGTTGTGAATGCTCCATCCCTGGCAGTGTTCAAGGCCAGGTTGGACGAAGCCTTGGGTGATATGGTTTAGTGTGAGATGTCCCTGCCTATGGCAGGGGGGTTAGAACTAGATTATCTTAAGTTCCTTTCCAACCCTAACTATTCTATGATACTATGGGGTGAAAGCAGAGAAGAGTGCCATATTCAGTGGTATCGACTGACACGATAAGTGGCAATTGGCATAGGCTGAATCACAAGAAATTCTATCTGAAGAGAACACTTGCTTGATCATGAGGGTGGTCAAACATGGGAAAAGCCAGGCCCAAGCAACTGTGGAGTACCTCCATAGAGGTACTCAAAACCTGACTGATGAGGCTGTCCCAGGCACCCTAATCTAACTGACCCTGCTTAACTAGAGGGTTGGGTTATACTACATGACCTCCAAAGGCTCCTTCCCATCTCAACCATCCTGTGATTCCATATTAATCTCACAGGAAAAAAGCTGCACGATACAGTAAAAAAAAATAAGTTAGTAAGCATGCTTTTACGGTCAAATTGTTTAATTAACATTCTCGCAACTGCCACATGTAATAAAAGCTATGCTATATAGGAATAACTTTTCTAGAAATAGGTAGGTTCTCTAAAATTAGGTATCACAGAAAGTGATTAATTAACATACTTGATCATTTTGTGATCAAAATACATTAATACTGTTGCAATACAAATGTCAGTAAAAAGCAGGGAAAAAAAAAAAAAAGCTATCTGAAGTCAGGATATAAAAGATGTATTAAAATCCACCAGAAATCCTTAATCTCTTCTGTAATGAGATCGAGATTCTTAATACAACGCAATCCAGCTCCTTAACTTGAGGATACACCATGCTTGCAAAAGGAATTAAATGCAACTGAATTTAGCCAGTCTGAATATAAATAATCCATGGAAAACTAAATACAGCACAGAAGTCTGCAATAGAGCACCTCTGATTAAAAAAAAAATGCTAGCTGTCATAATGTTTTTTTTTTCCTCTTGAAATGGACTGCTGTAAGCCTGCACAGCTGACCTGATCAGTTTTCAAGGTCCTTTTCTTTATTCCTGAAAATACCTAGCTTTATGGCACACAAGCATGGTTCAAGGAAAAGAGAACTCTACTAAAGGAAGCCAACTTGTAAAGCAAATTAATCACTAGCACTCCAAAACCAAAAGAATTCCCAAAGCAACAGCACTGGTTTTGCAGATAAAACACTGGACTACAACCAACTTCAGTACCTGCACAGATGTAAAGGTGTAGCTTTATGTAGAGTTGACTCAACTGGGAAGGGGTACACGGAGGAATCATAGATGAAAGATGGGAACCTGCTATGGCTTCCTGGAAAGACGTGGATGAAGAATTTAAGTATAATCATGTATCACTGATGCTAGATTATGAAGGCATATTAATGGCCCTCACAGAACAAAGCAACTATACTCAGTCATTCCTGATGTAGTCTTTAAATATGTGTTAACAGAGACATGAGAAGTAACACATTTGCTGCATCACAGGTTAGATACACAACCCATTCCAGTCTGTCTTTCCTGTCTTCTCTCTTCTGCCCCACTTCACATTAGCCTGATCTTCAGTTTTCCAGTTTTTCCTTTTAAGCTTTTTGGTCAATAGTTCACATAAGCCACACTCCTCCTATCCCAGCTTTCTAGCTCCTTACCTGATCCACATCCACATTAGATCACTCTCAAGACTTCACAGGATTTCTCTCTCTCCTAGCTGTACATCCCCACTGGCTCATGGTCCCAACAGCATCAACATGTGCCTCATTTCTCTGCCAACTGGCTTTCTACAGCAGACTTACCTTCTCCTCTTCTCCTTGGTTCACCTACTTTTTCTCAGGTTCTTTCAATCTCAGCTTCTTGATTCTCTACTGTCTTTACAGCAAGGTAACACCTCAACCCTGACTTTACCACCAACATTTAATAATTTGTCAATATTATAAGCTATAGACCTCAGAAACTTACTGTGGGAAGTATCAGACAGCTTTTTTCAGATATAACAAAGGAGTTCTTTACTGTAAGGATGGTGAGGAAGTGGAACAAGCTGGCCAAAGAGGGGGTAAATGCTCCATCCCTGACTGTTCAAGGCCAGGTTAGACAGAGCCTTAGGCAGCATGGTCTGGTGTGAGGCTCCCCTGTCCATGGCAGGGGGGCTGGAACTAGATGGATCTTAAGGTCCTTTCCAACTCTAACCACTGACTCTATGACCAACATCCTCTAGGTTAGAAATGTACCTTGGAGTTATTTCTGCTTAACATCTACATACTTGTACATAAATTCATTTTAGTTTCACTGAACGTGCTTTTAATAAAACAGAATCAGGAGGAGAAATGGAACAGATTCTGAAATAAAGAATAATTAGGAGACAGAGGGAAATGAAAAAACGAGTGACAGAAGAAACAAAATATGAATTTACTTACACTATCTTGGCAGATTACACCATCTTTCTTTGATGAAATAGATAATCCTTCCACCAGACAAAAGAAAATGCAGCAGACCTGTCAGGGTGGCAGAATTTGGTATATTTTGACCCATCCTACAGCATGGAGAATTACTAAACATGAAGATACTGGATTAGAAGGTGTTAAAGAACAAAAAAAAAATCTATACAAGTGATTAAACAAAGACAAATGTGACTAGCATTGAAACAAGTGAAGTGACAGTTTCATTAACTAGGAGTGTTTCAAAAATATAGCCTTAGCATTTGCATAAAGGAAACTGGCACAAAATATTGGAGAGAACCTATAGAATCTGCTCAAGCAAGGCTGAAGACGTACTACTCATTCACAAAAAGATCCTAGTGCCTTAAGAAAAAAAATGGGTAATTTTGACAATCAAATCAACAAAAGTATCTTTTTGTTTGTTTCTTTTTTATTTCTGCTTTCATGTCAAGCACTTCAGGACTGTCTGCTCTTAGCTACCAGTTTATCAGCTGGAAAGAACAGATCTCTCAGGTGATTACATGATCACAGCTACTGTAATGTGCTCAAAATAACAAACAACAACAATAGAAAGTGATTTTAAGGTGTATTTAGTAATTTCAACTTTCCTCTATTACAGATCTGCTTTTATTAGTATTGCTGTCTCCATGTGCAACACCAAGTACAGTCCCAGTCAACATGTACAAGAAACGTTTGCTCGCACTGTAAGCAGTAGGAGAAAGGGCTACCGGAATCATAGAAAGATCTCAAGGGTCCTTGAGTCCAACTCCCTGCTCCTTGCAGGACTACCTAAAACTAAACCACATGGCTAAGAATGTTGTCCAGATGCACCTTAAATTCTGACAGGCTTGGTGCCAGGACCACTTCCCCAGGGATCCTGTTCCAGTGACCAACCACCCTGTCAGTGAAGAACCTGTTCCTCATTTCCAGTCTGAACTTCCCCTGATGCAGCTTCATTCCATTTCCTCGTGTCCTGTCGCTGGTCGCCAGAGAAAGGAGATCAGCACCTCCCACCCCACTGACCCCTCTTGAGGAAGCTGTAGACTGCCATGAGGTCATACCTCAGCCTTCTCTTAATTTTCCAAGTACGTAATGAGACAAAGGCTGGATTGTTCAGCCTATCAATATAAAGTCTAAAGGCAAACATTATTGTTCTCTATAAACAAACTGAAGTATATACACCAATCACAGGGAAAGAACACAGAATTAAGATACTGAATGATACTAAACAAGAATGAATGAGTGTATAAAGGCCATGAATAATTTAGGCTGGAAATTAGACATTTAGACATCTTTTAAATAAGCCAGAAGGAGTATGCTGTGGATCATCATTTTCAAGATGAGTAATCATTTTATCATATGGACTGAAAGACATTCTTTGCAGGCCTGCAACAGAAAGCAAATGTACAGCCACTAAAATACTCATTCACATACTTGGGTGGAAGGGATAAAAGTGAAACAAATCTTCTACAGTTTTATAGGGGTCCTATAGGGTTAATCTAGCTCTGTGTCTAACAAAAACAAAACAAAACAAAAAAAAAAAATGGAAAAAGAAAAAGTTTTAGTGTAAACATTTCTTCATAATCCCTTTTTGTTTCTAAGTATGAAAGACTAATAATGCAATTTTGTTCCTCAGTATAAAAGACCTGAGGCATACGCAAACACAGAAGACTGAAAATTAGTAGGCCTCTTGCAACATCCAGTGGGAGTGTCAGAAGCAAAATTTTGGTGTTTTATTTAAGCCCTGATTAACCCTACACACTAGGAACCATGGCAGAGAGACAGATTATTTAAAAAACACACTATACACCTTCGATATGTGTATGGCTTGTTTTACAATCATTTGAAATACCTGCCTGTTGTAGAGATTCATATAGTAAATACTGTATTATGACACCAGAACCATGAATGTAAACAGCACAGATTAAAGCAGCAGAGATGGAGTAATAAGAATGGCATGCTTGCTGCAAATAAAGAGATCAAGTACATGGAACTGAAAATATGCACTATGACTCAACATTACCCCTGGCATTCTTTGTCAAAAGGAAACATAAATACAGCAAAGATCATGCAACATCATTAACAGTCAAGAATAACCCAAAAGACTTGATAGCAGCATCCCTCGCTCCCCTTGTCACTGCCAGTAATCCTGGACAGACCGATGGGATACCCACCTGTCCTGGTCTTCACAAATGTGGGACTGCAAAAGCATGAATACAAAAGGAAGGAAGAAATATGAGGTAACAAATATGAGTTTATGAAAACGACTTGGCTCAAAATAAAAGCCATGTTTCCTTCTATTCAGTGATCCACTGTAGCTGCTGCACTTTAAACTCTTCCACTTCATCTGGTTGCACATCCTGTTTGGCAGTCACAGAACAAGGGTATCTTAAAACAGACCATTTGCTAAGTGACATCTGTTGCATAAAATGTAGGAAGTTTATCACTGCAGCAGGAACAGCCTAGGTTATCGTTTATTGTGTTTTAGCTTCAGCAAAACACACTTACTTTCTTTGTGTTAAATGGCAGATTCATCTAATTGAATTATTTAATTGGTAATACATTGAAGGGTGAAGGGAAAGTGACAGAACCCCTTTCTCTAAGACCGGCAGCAAGTGCTCACAATGCATGGAGTGCTGTTACAACAGTGCTCTTCCAACTAATGACTGCTAAGTGTCTCAGACGAAGGTCAGGCAGCTTGTTTCTATTAAGTAAATCAGAAAAGCTTGCTTTCTTTTGGCACCTCTGCACATACTATCTACACACATTCTTTTAGAGGCTACTTTTACGTTTCATTCACATTCACACATAGAGATGAAAAAGAGTATCTCTGTGCAACTTGTGTTTCTCAAAAACAGTAATAAAACCAAGTATTTTAAGATGCATACCTGAAGAACACCAAGTTTCAAACACCAGCACTAACCATGAATTTTGCTTCCCATTTATACCTATGCTACTTCTGTCAGTACTTGTCCTTTGCTCGCACAGTCATCAGCCATATCGCATAATCTTTCTTGATTTCACCTTATGCTTCCAGAAGTTCATCATAATCTTAACATACAAAGTACTCCACACTTTCAGTCTCCCATACTCTTAATAACAAATTTACCAAACTGCATTGAAATGTAACATTGAAATTTAACACAAAAAAAGTAATCATAAAACTGAAGAAATGCTAAATCAAAATATTTTTCAAGTAAGACTTTAGATCTTTCTTTAGGAAAATGTTGAGTAATTATTTTAAAAAGGGTTTTAGTTTGATTCAACACCCCAGAGGAGTGTAACAGTTTATCCTCCTTACCTTGACCAACCGGAAGAAACTGAATATGAGTACAAGCAAGACGAGCAGGACATTAGAAAAGAGTCCTCCTCTTACCCCAGAGAAATTAAAGGGTTATTAATTAAGGAGCATGTTGTAAATCCTCACTATCTTTCAGCACCCCAAAGCGCTTCAATTTTACATGTTCTCACTGCCTTACAAAAACCTAAAAAAGAAGAAGGGGGGTAGGGGAAAGCGAGAAGGGAGGGGACAGCAATGCCAAGCAGAGATCAAAGAAAGGTTCCATGCAGTGTCCTACAAATATGGAATGTTTCAGTGGTCACATCTCCTTTCAAGCTACAGTTTTATGTAATCAGAAAATACTTGGTTGTGCCCTGGGAAAACATCCTGTATTTATTTGATTGATCCAAGGTCTGCCTCATTAAAAAAAAAAAAGAACTTCAGCTAGGCCCACTAGTTAGAGCGTGTCCAGTGTTTCCTTCAGTCACTTTAATGTTAGACTGAACTACAGTGCTTCAAGTAGAGATTCTTTCAAAGAATATTCTTAATACTTTGGCTATACAAATTCATTCGAGACCAGACTGGTAAACCATTCTGGCAACAATTTGCGCAGTCAGCACCAGATACTGTTCTCTAGATACAAGAGGACTACTGTGGTATAACCTACCGTATGGAATATGGCTGATATGGTATAACCTACGCCATAAAGCATTTAACCCTGACTAAGTTGTTTTCAGGTATAGAGCAGAAATACTTTTTCTAGCTTGTTCAATTTGATTTGTGAATATTTTTCAAATTTTTGTTTGTACTAATACCTATGACTTTGGACACTACTATTATATATGTAAGCATCACAGGAGATTTACTCCTCTCAAATATGGCCAGCAATGGTCACATCCAATTAAGTGTAAAATGGAAACCTGGCAAGTTACAAAATGACTCCATTTCATTGTACATGCCATCATTCTTAAGTGTGCAACATGGATGCTTCCGTCAATCTGTAAAATGAAGACTACGGAACAAATCCCAACCTCCCAGCTACCTTTAAGCCATGACTACATGCAAAATGGAAGCAATATGCTAAGAGTAAGTTTATCTTCAATATGTTTGGATTTTACACCACAGTTCCTTAGAATTCATATGTAAGTAATCAAGAATACTCCTCTCAAACTGAACATTTTGTGGTATCAGCCATATACAGAGAAATAATTTCCAGAAGAACAGACTCAATCATATCTTCTTTTATATGACACTCAGCAGCCCGGAGGTTCTCTCACTTGACAAAGAAGCAGATAAAGCAACGAAGTGGTGGGTTTCTATTTTGGACTGTATCTCTGAGATGACTTTGAGCCCGCCTGCGCAGACCTCTGCCTCCATTTGTCAAAGGAAGACCTGTGGGTTTTATATCTGCTTTTGGCTGCTTGCTACCTCTTACCTCCAGACCTCCATTTTCACCCACACCAGTGATGGGATCCCTACATCAAAGAAAATAGCTGAGTACATGAGGATTAAATTCAACCTGTTTTCCATTATTTTTTTTTCTGTTGGCAAACATGCATCAATCTTCCAGTAAAGTTATTTTAAAAACTATCTCCTGATTTGAGATCTACAGTACACAACACACACCTGAGTTCACATCTCTAAAACAAGACAAAGATGTAAATAACAATCTGAAATACAAATCATCTAAAAATACACACACCTGAGTTCACATCTCTAAAACAAGAGAAAGATAAAAATAACAGTCTGAAACACAAATCATCTAAAATATAAGTTTGATTAAGATTTGGGATTGAACTGTACTTTTCTGAGAGCTACACTCATTACTTGTGGTTTTAATGCTGGAACAGCTGTATATACAAAGGAGTGCCCCTAGTCAAAAAAGGAAACAAAAGGCCTTATTCATATCAAATGAAATACCATAAAGAGAACTGACATACTAAAAGGCTTACCTTCTTGTAAGAAGACTCTCACTTCCATGCCAAATATTAATAAGTAGCGTAGGATTTCTAATTAGCAGCAGTTAATTCTCTTTTTTCATTGGAATCTGTAAGAGCACTCACCTGCAAGCCTACAGCACGCCACCTGAGCATCATCTGTGGTAAACATCCCCACTTACCAACACCACACCTGGCGTCCCACCACAAGACAGTCAAAAAACACTGACAGTGGTTTTTACTGTTTCAGAAGGGCTTGAGACCCTCCGGTCCACCACCAGTGACCAAAAAAGCCCCAGGCTGGCAGGTGGTTATCCGGTGTGTTCAAAAACACGTGCAAATCAAAAACGTGGGAGATCGGCAATACATCCTTCAAAACTAATGCAACTACATACAAGGTCTAATACGGGATTTTTTAAGGAATTAACAGAATGAGCAGTAAAGGCTTGAAAAAGAAAGGGGGGGGGGGGAGACAATAGCCACTCCCAAGCACTAATGGGAAACGTACCACCACAGCTCCGAGCAGCTGGAAGTCAAGACTAAGAGAATACCAACGCTTGATCGCTTTCCCTGGCTGTACATCCAGAGGTGAAGACATGCCAGCATCGGAGTCCGGCGGGGAGCCATCCCCCGCCCCTCCGCCATCAGCCATATTCCCCATCCCAGGCGCGCCGCTCCCCAACCGCCGCTGTCCCTTTAAGCCGGACTCTATGACAAACGGGAGTCAGCGGCCCCCGGGACGGCCGCCCAGGTCCCCCACCGCCGGGCCGCAGCGGAGCCGGCCGCGCTTCCCTCCGCAGCAAACTTTGCCGGGAGGGGAGCTCTTCCTTCCCTGCCGCTCACACAGGGCACAAAGCCCCGGCGGGGAGAAAGGAAGGCTCGGCAGATACCTCGACGCGCCCACCCCGCAAAGCGGCGGCAGGACAAGGGCTCCCCTCAGGGCCGCGCTGAGCCAGACCCGAGTGTCTTGCCGCAAGCATCCGCCTCGGGCAGCCCGGCCCAGCGGGGAGTGGGGCCGTGTAATGTGTGTCCGGGAACGGACAACACACCCGGACGAGGAGCGGCCCACTCCGCCAGCCACGGGACCGTCACCAAGACCGGCTCCCACCGGGGGCTCGGGCGAAACACCGCAACTCCAACTCCCTCCTCCCGCAGTCCCGCACGTGAAACTCACGGGAGGGGAGGGACCGGACCGGAGCTGAGCTGTGCTGTACTGTACTGTACTGTACTGTGCTGTGCTGTGCTGTGCTGTGCTATCGGCTCCCGACCGATCTGCCTCTGCTCTACTAGCGACGCCGGTGGCAACATCAAGGTCTGCCTCGAGCCGTGGCTGCGAATGCCTCTTCCTGCCGCCGCGGAGGCTCCGCCTCCCCGGACCGCCCTTCCCCCATTGCCCCGCCCCAGGGACGAGGAACCGCCCGCCCCGCCCCACCCGGCTCGGGGACGAGGCGCCGCTCACGTCTGCTTGCGCTGGGCTGCGGGCGGGGCGGGCAAGGGGTTTGGGGACGGGTCACGTCACCGGTTTCGGTCTCGGTTCGGGTACTGGATCTGGGCCCCGCCGTCCCGAGGCGCAGCAGGAGCCGGTGGGTCATTGTGCTGCCAGCTTCCGGCAGTGGAGCCCCTTGGTGCGGGAGCGGGATGCGGGAAGCGCTTTGCAGTCCGCCCCGCTCTGGCGGGAGGGGATTTCAGTGCCCATCCGCCAGGCCCTGGGGCTTTGTACACCCTTTGCCTCGGGGAACAGTAACGGAGCCCGGCGGGCACAGGCTTTTTGCTAGGATGGGAGAGTTTGTCCCGACTAGAGCCGGGGGCGTTTCGGCGGTGGAGCGGTACCCCGGGAGGTACTGAACGAAGATAGTGGGAAGCCAGAGTAAGGTAACCTCCGAGGGGTGCGTGCGGAAGAGCACAAGCGGTTACTGGTGAAGGGAAGGCAAGGTGGGCATGCTGATCAGTTTTAGAAGCTGATCTCACTTGGGTGAGATTCCAGTGGAATTCGTGCTGGAGCATGGGCATGTCTTACAATGAGATGTGTGTTATCCACTGCATGTGAGCGTCGCTTAGCATCTCTGGCTGAGCAGGTTCGTGCAGGAGACTTTCGGGTGATCCATCTGCACGGATCAGCTGAGGGAGTTGTAGAATCATAAAATCATTGAGGTTGGAAAAGGTGTTTGAGATCATCAGGTCTAACCATAAACCCAGCACTGACAAGGCCACCATGACGCTGCTTCCCTACATGCCACATCTGCATGTCTGCACTGTATTTTGGGGCCATTATAGTGAAGGGTTCTTTTGTTAAGCAAGACTCTTCACACTGCGCCGGAATACAAAAATACACATGATAAAACATGATTTTGCCACCTTCAGGCTAAAGAAATACCTTGTTTTATAAGTAGAGCTACTGACTTCTTTATGAAAACAAATTTGGGAAATTGGGCCTGTGGTGGGTGTTTCAGTACTTCTACACAGGCTATTATGATGAACAATTTTCCTTATTCACATAAAATGGAAGATACACAAACTTAATGAATTCATTATTTGGTAGTCTTTCAAATATTTCCCAAATTAAAGCACATCGGTGATTTTTTTGTTTGATTTAAAATGCCTGAAAACTTGCCTTTAGAGGGGGATAGGACACAGCAAGCAGTTAAACGTTAATGTGTCCCAAAGATGTTTTTGTTCTTTGAGGACAGAAAATCCTATACTCTGTGAACAGAAGGGATTATTTACTGGCTCCAGCTGATGCGCAGTCACACCACAGTTTCTCTATAGAGGTCTGTCGTACCACGCGCTTGTGTACCATGCTTATGTTATCGATCTGGCTCATGAAACTGAATGCTGTAATTACAAAGGCCTGGTCTAAGGATTTCAGACCTCACCCTGAGCAAAGTGATTCAGTGCTGCTTTTGTGAAAGGACAAGCTGAGAGACCCATCTGTTGCCTAGGCAGGAGCATCCCAAAGATTGTCACCCTGCCCCTTTCATTCTAGCTAGGATGGTGTGACATACAGAAAGGGGTGAAGCTTCACAGTCTCTCACTCCCAGAGGGTCTTGTCCTCTTCTAGTAATGTTTCCCATGCTAGCTTCTCTTACATAAACTCTGTAATTGGTGTAGATCAATTTACATTCTCAGAACAATCTCTGTTAAGGAAAATATGGACAGTAATTTCATACAACCATAGAATAATAGAGTAGTTAGGGTTGAAAAGGACCTTAAGATCATAAAGTTCCAACCCCGCTGACACGGGCAGGGACCCTGCACACTAAACCATGTTGCCCAAGACTCTGTCCAACCTGGCCTTGAACACTGCCAGGGATGGAGCATTTTGAAGGCCTTAGCATGTTCCCTGAATTAGAAAGTTCTGTTTTAAGAGAATATCAAGGCCCTGCAAAACCAGTCCTTTTTGTAAGTGCAGAACATCTGTCTTACAGGTATTCATAAAAGGACTCAAAAGTATTTGAAAAAAACAAAAAAAAAGCATTGAATTTATATGATCAACTCTTTGAAAAGTAATTAAGGAGTAGAGGAAACTTGGGCCCTACTAAAAGGATATTCTTTGAAGTTTCATTTTTTTTTTTTCTTCAAAATCGGAGAAAAGATACTAAAATCTCTGGTTGTTTTGTTTGGTTGTTTTTTCAATACTTTTGTATTGAAGTCATGAATTTGAGTAGAAACTGCCAACTCATGTTTTTCATTATGGTAAACATATGGCAATCTACCTTAGACTTCACATTTAATGGCTGTCCAAATAATTCTACTGTATTTACCTCCATTTGCTCATATTGCTTTCATTACTTTGAGTGTTGTTTTAATGCTTTTTAACTTTAATTTCATTTATATTACCCATCTGGTGATCTCCGTGGCAAGTGATTTTGTACTGCTTCACAAAGGCAATGAAAAATAATACATGAACATGTAGTGTTTAACTTTTGCTTCATCCTTTTCTGAAATCTGAGACTAGGCTTATGGTGCCTTTTTCTTAGAATATGATATTTCCAGCACAGAAAAATAAAACAACATTTAAACTTTATTTTGCGACTTATTCTGTAACCTCCTAGTGTGAAGTGCAGAAAAATAAATAAACCTCACACTGCATCTCGTAAGTAGAAAACTTCCTGTAAGACTGACTTAACTTCACTGAAAAAGTGTTTCTCATCTTGTATACTTAGTGTCTATTTTAATTTCAATGACTTCCTGATTAAAACCAAAGTATTCTGAAATTATTTTTTTTTCCATAAAAGATCATGTCTTGTAGCATTTCTGTAGGAAATAAAACAGTGTGGGGTTTTATTTACTTTCCAAATCCTTTATTTAAATCTGGAGACTTCTGCATTAGGTCCCAATTCAGCAATGATTTTAAGCATTTGGAAATGAGGTGCATGCTAAAGCAACTAAATTCAGACCTCTCACATGAATGTAATATCAAGAGATTTGTTTGTTATGGTTATGATCTCACGATAATATACTTGGACTTCCTTGTATGCAGGAATAAACTTATTTTAATGACCTGAGCTCTCGCATTGTGGCAAATGTATCTTTAAGATTTTCATTATCCATGTCTGAGCCATGCAGGCAATGGCTATCTGCCATTTATAGATTCATGAGAATGCATTTTTTTAAATATGCTCAAAAAGCTTTTGAGTCATGCAGTCCTCTTGCTTATAGTTCCATAACACAATAATATTGTTACTGGCAAATAGCCATAATAAATATTAAATCATAAAGGTCAGTAGCATATATCTTGATGAAGTATTTTAGATAGATTGATTACAGGTTTTGACCTCTTTTCTTTGAGCACCATTTACTCTATTTTTGCTACAGATACTTACTTCCTTTTTTCCTTTTTTTTTCTTCCTTCCTTTTTTTTTTTCCTAGGCAAAACAAAATGCCACCCTTCCTTTTATTCTTTACCATGCATAAAAGCAGAGACCACATCAGACACTGGAGAGCTGCATGGAGGTTTTACTTTGCAAATGGAGCAGCATGCTGGCAGCATAAAGGATGAAAGTCTTTGAAGAGCTCTTTTGAGGATAGAAATCAGCCCACGATCTCCTTGAGGCTGCATTCTTATTCATCGTTATTTCCAAGTTGTTTTTTTTTCTCAAACACTCACCAAGATAAATTCCAATCTTAAAGAGTCCCAGTGAGCTGCGTATGTATTATATAGACATGTAACACAGCTATAGTTACTGCACTTTTTATACCTCAATATAATGCAAAGATACAACAAAACAAATACCTTTACATTAGAGGCTTAATTTTATCTAGGCAAATGGAAATATGCCACAAATCCGATTACCTCAACTAGTACCCTTAGCAAAACCTTAACTCCGGTGTCCAGTAAATGGTCTCTGCAGACTGCAGATGAGATGAGCTTTTGGGGTCACTGCTGCTTATATAATGTCTTTCCCATGAATGAAAGATGCACATCTCTAGCTCTGCTAGGCCAGTACTTAAAAAAAAAAAAACCAATAAATCTCATCCATGTTTGGAGACAGATTATTTATAACACTGCATTACCTGGAGTGATGCCATGTTTTACATACCATTGAGAATGGTTTGTAATAAAGTATAGTTTCAGAAAATAAAATACCTCTATCTCATGTATCTGTGTGTTGTTATCCTACACTGGCATTTGGATCTTAAAGTGTAAGAGAAATCTGACATGGCTGCATATATGTACAAGTGATTACTGGTGCTCCAGTGCAGGTAATTCAGTTAGTTGTCATTAATCTGAATGCGCTAACTCAAATAACTTTCCTTGGAAAAATTATCTACATTTCTCCTAATGCTTTCTGTATGTCATAATATTATCTTACTTTTACCCCTTTGCCTCTGGGATCTCTACATAGGTCTCACTGAAAGATCGTGGGGGTTTTTCACGTACTTAACATTTTTTGCTTGTTTTCAGAAGAAAAAAAATATAAAAATTGTTAGGTATTTATGAATACACATATAATGAAAAGAGACTCACAAAACATATTAAGTGTATTTGAACTAGACCTTTGACTCCATCTTTAAATTGATTCCTAAGAATTTGGTGTGGGAAAACAGTGGTTTGATGTTTATCATTTGTACTTGTGTTAAACAGTGACTGATGGTAGATAGCAGCTTACCACTAAATTCTGCCATATTTACTGAGAGAATCACAGACAGGTTTGTGTTGGAAGGGATCTTAAAGCTGACCCAGTTCCACCCCCCTGCCACTGGTAGCGACATCCTCCACTAGACCAGGTTGCTCCAAGCCCTGTCCGACCTGGCCTTGAGTACTGCCAGGGATGGGGCAGCCACAGCTTCTCTGGGCAACCTGGGCCAGCGCCTCACTGCCATCACAGGGAAGAGCTTCGTAATACCTAATCTAAATCTACCATTACTCCTTGTCCTATCACTACTTGCTTTTATGAAAAGTCCCTCTCCAGGTTTCTTGTAGCCCCTTTAAGGACTTGCAGCTGCTGTAAGGTCTCCCCAGAGCCTTCTCGAGGGTGAACAAGCCCAGCTCTCCCAGCCTGTTTCCAGAGCAGAGCTGCTCTAGCCCCCAGATAATTTTCATGGCCCTCCTCTGGACTTGTTCCAGCAAGGGAGACCTGAAGACTAAGATGCAGATATGGTTTCTAATGAGATACATCACTCTAAAAGGTCAGTATTTCCTAGTGCACAAATACTTGTTTACAGAAAGAGAAGTAATGGTAAACTTCAAAATGTTTTGAGAAATCTAGCATTAGTCCTTTCTGCTTGTTGGAAGATAGAGCTGCTGCTACATTCTAATTATTTAAGAAGTACTTCTGTTACCCAATTTCAAGATAAAGTTACAAAATAATCTCAGATTTCAGAAAACTAGCCACAAGCACACTGAAAATAAGGGAGATCAGGTGGGAGTATTTTGTTATGAAACTTTGAAAAAAGAACACCTAGAGACAAGAGATGAAAGGAGATAAAGGAAGTAGTGATGACAAATTGCCCTTTGCATATAGATTCCTAATTGACTATACACATAAATGATTTGATTAGAATAAGACAAAATCTGCCAGCAAATTTTACTAAACAACAATTATTTAACAAACTTTTAGAGGCTATTTATTCTGTGCAAAGATTGGGTTTTTTTTAAACTTCATCCTGGAAAACACAAGCAGAAAGGCAACTCTTGAAGCCAGAGCAAATCATCCTGTGATACAAATAAGCATGTGTTAAAATGTGGGAAACAAATACTGAAAAATAAACAATTCAAAAAGTGGCCACATTTAGCCATGATTTATCTAGGGGTAAACTTTCCAGTGTTGTGCCAGACATAAAGCACTATTTTATGGGCTGACTCGTGCATCCACACATTTTGGAAATCCAGATAGCTGGATTTGTCATAGGCTAACTCATGGTGACCTCCTTACAAGCTAATCATTACATTCAGGCAATGCAGAATATCACAAAATTTAATATTCCAGATAAGAATGTAGCCTCAAAATGAACATTGAGGGGATTTTTCAGCCACAGATACATAATATGACCAAGAAGGTGCATGTGTGCTACAACAAGCTGTGGTGGGAAATGGATGCCAGCTCTTGCTTTGCTTCACTCAGTAAAATCAATCATCTGTTCAGAATTAATGAGAAGGAATGAAGTTATGGCACCAGTAAAAGAGAGAGTGAAAGAAATGAAATGGTTCTATTTAATGTTTACTTAGTACTTCACGTTTATTGCTGAGTATTTAAATACTAACTGAGCTTCCTCGTTTCTACCATGTTCACGGAATCTGGTAAAGTCTGAATGCTGTCCAGAAGGACCTGGACAGGCTGCAGGTGGGCTTGTGAAAACTCATGAAGTTCAACAAGTGCAAGGTCCTGCACCTGGGTCAGGGCAATTCCAAACACAAATACAGGCTGGCTGGAGAATGGATTGAGAGCAGCCCTGAGGAGAAGGACTTGGGAATACCGGTGAATGAAAAATTGGACATGAATCAGTAGCACTTGCAGCCCAGAAACCAACCGTGTGCTGGGCTGCGTAAAAAAAAGTGTAATCAGCAAGTCAAGGCAGGTGATTCTGCCCCTCTGCTTTGCTCTTTTGAGGTCCCACTTGGAATACTGAGCCCAGCTTTGGGGTACCCAGTACAAGAAGGACGTGGACCTCCTGTAGTGGGTCCAGAGGAAGGCCTCAAAAACTGGTCAGAGGCTGGAACACTTCTACAAAAAAAGGCTGAGAGAGTTGGGGTTGTTCAGCCTGTAGAAGAGAAGGCTCCAGGGAGACGTTATTGTGGCTTTTCAGTACTTTAAAGGGGCTTACAGGAAACACAGGAAAAAGTGTTTTAACAAAGGCCTGTAGTGACAGGACATGGGGCAACTGTTTTAAATTGAAAAATGGGAGATTTAGATAGATACAAGGAGGAATTTTTTTTTACAGTGAGGGTGGTGAGACATGGGAACAGGTTTCCCAGGGAAGTTCTGGATGCCCCATCCCTGGAAGTGTTCAAGTTCAAGTTGGATGGTGCTTTTGAGCAACCTGATCTAGTGTAAGGTGTCCCTCCTCATAGCAGAGTGTGGGGTAAGTTAGACCTAGATGATCTTTGAAGGTTCCTTCCTACCCAAACCATTCTGTGATTTTATGATTCCATGATTCTGTGATTCCGTTATTTTAAGACTTGGTTAACTTATTTTCCTTATTCCTCTTTAACCCAGAATTTATTTGTCCCTTAGTGAGCAAAAGAATCATTTGGAAGCATGTCAGAAGGCAGAGGTCTCAAACTATTCCCCTTTTCCAGGCAAAGGAAGCAGGATTGTGTGAAATGTTTGAGGATGGTGTGCAAGCTACTGTTTCTTGAAATGACAGCAAACATTTCAGACATCCACTCTGTCATCTAATGAAGGAACCCATCCATTGCTTGTGGTGGTCTCTAAAAACAGAGGTCTAACCAAATTTTTTCAGTCAAATTTATTCCGTCCTCTCTAAACAGAGTATTACAAATGCATTTAATCCTTAAAACTGGAATACATCTTTCCCTTTCTTGTAACCTATTTACTAGTTTTCTGGTTCACTTCTTTTATATCTGATTGATATTTGCCTCCCTGAAGATTCTTCCTGGTAGCACCTCCATCCAGATTAAGAAAACAGCAGGAGGAAGTGCTGAGATCTGGCAGACGGCCTTTAGGTTAATGGCTAGATACTTCTTTGGAGAGGTCATTGTCCCTCAGTGAACAATGATCATCTACGGAGAATGATAGCAAGCCACTGAATGAATTTGTAATATGTCAGGGATGTGACTCCAGCAGCATGCCACCAAAACCAGTTTTTTCCTGGCTTACATGCAGATAGCTATGCAAAATGTGTGAACCTACCTGAGATTACCTCATATATGATGTCGTTATTTCTGTGGCCAGCAGGTGAGGATTCCAGAAACAGAATCCTTTCTCTTGATTATGCAACAGCAAGTAATAATATATGAGACTAGATTTTTACCCTTATATATGATTCTTCTGAAATAATTAAACTTTGGACTGCTAGAGCTAGGTTGGTTTTAATCCATTTTAATTTCTAACATTGTAACAGATGTGCCATTCATATTACATATCTGAAGTCCTCTAAATGTAAATAAGAAGGTAAACAAAAAAGTTTAACTCCATTCCGCAACATAACTCTAAACATAAAACCTGATTACGAATTACCTGTTTGCATGGGGAAATGCTTGAGTGAATACTAACAAAAATGTAGTTAATGCTGTTAGTGCCGTCCTAGTCAAAGATGTACAATCAACCACAATCAAAATGTTTTGTTTTTGTTTTGTTTTACGTAACATGAAATCAAAGTACCTATCCCTTGTGAGATACCTATCCTTGTCTTGCAGATTGCAGTTTTTTCCCCTTCTGTTTTTTTCTAATCTTCTTGGAAATGGTAATGTTTCCTTTTCTTGTAAGATTGTCTGTCAGTCTACATTCCTTATAGTTTATAAATCAAGAAATTATATCCAATTCGTTCACTGGTTGGTTAAAAATCTGCTATATTGTATGAGAATATTCACATGGCAATGAAGATTTGACATCTCTCCAAAGATAACTGCCTTTTGAAGTACCACAGTAATTGCTTCAATTACTTGAAATTCCTTTGGCATTTTGTACAAATTCCTAAAAGTGAATGAACAATGCAAATGTGGGAATGTTCCGGAAGTGTTATTATATGTAAATATTCTGTGCATTCAGAGCGATGTTTGTGTAAATACTTGTACTGAATTCCTCAGTCTCTGTGTCAAAACTGTATTTGCTTGCATTCAAACAAAACCACATCTTCAGTCTACCTAATGCAGCTGAGATTTAACAACTTCCATCATGGCAGCTACGTATTATGGGTAGTTCTAGCAGTAGCCACAGTTCCCTATTATACAAAAAAGGTATAGGTAGAAAAGTCGGTAAACTGCTGATGACAGGCTGTAGTTGCCTGAGCAATAATAACTAATAGCAATTCTTGTAACCTTGTGGTTTCTTTATTGTTTTTTCTCTCCAAAAATTGGTGAGAAATGTTTGTCACAGTCTTAATAAATCTCTTCCATATCATGAACTGTTTCAGGAGGAACCTAGATGCCTCCTCCACAGCCAGCCTAGTCAGTCCTCTTTTGCCAACTGCCTACTGTTTGTACTGAGGTATTGAAAACTGTGCTGAGGGATGGGTCTGCCATGTTTCTGGACTGCTCTGAATGTAGAAAGTACAGTGATACTTGCTCAGTCCCCCGGAGGATAACAGTAGAAGAGACAGAGCAAGAGACCAACGGCCCAGAGTGAAAAGTTAGTGAAACATGCAAGTTGATCAGTAGGAGAATTTCATGTACTTAAGCAGAACTTTTGGATCTTATGGAAGCCAATGGGGGGGGGCCCCCCCCCCCGCTAGTGGAAGAAAGCTGCTATTATACTATTTAAGTATAGAGTTTTTTAGGACACCTACCTCCCCACATTATTTATGGAGCCCAGGAAGCTAACCCTAACCCTGAGTTTCTAATTCCATTAAAAGGAGTGCTGCGCTTAGCTGCTAGGTCTTGGCCTAAACCTGTAAAATATTGCATTTGTAGAAGTTAATTTCAGCCAGCCTTCCCTTATTGTTGTATGAACTTTCCTTGATACAACAGATATAATCACAGTTTTAGGAAAGAAGTGTTAGTTCTATGAAACATTTTCTAATAGTGGACCTCTTGTTTGGGATGGCACAGTGACAAAATACTAACACAGTCTCTTTGTGAACTTTATACTGTAGATCATAAAATGAAGTAGCTACATTTCCACTGAACTCTATAACTCTATAAACAGCAGGGGTGGGGTTGAATAATTCAGACAACCTACCATTAAACTCTTCATTTAGCCATAGGGGAGAGGGCATTGATAAATAACAGTGTAGGAGGTTGTTCTGTTCATAACTGTGAATTAGTGTGGCTATTAGTATGGCCTTTGTGTCAGAAATAAGAGAAGTGTTGCAAGCAGGCTTCATCGAATAAGAAAGCAAATACTGATTTTCCAAAGCATCATCATGTTGATAAAATTGCTAATTAATTTATATAAAAAAACCCCAAGCCAAAATCAGATGAAATACTGTAAGGACTGAGAAATGCTGTGACATTTTGTCAAATACTCTGAAAATATATTTGAAGACTTCTAAACAGCCCTAATGAGTGGCCACTTATATTTTCTATAGATTTCTGGGAGAAAAAACTCCTGAAAAAATTGTGTCTGTGTTTCCTATTTTTTTTATAATGGATTTTCCTTAATGTGAAATAAGCAGTTCTGTTTGCATATTGCAAAGATTTGAAGTAAGCCTGGTCTCTCTCCCTGAAAATACACAAGTATTACACTTGACATCTTAGGAATCAGGACTTATTTCTGCCCACAAGTTTACTGTGATAAAGGCTCTTAAGACAGAGAAAGAATTTGTGAAAATATAGCTGCTTTCAATGCTATGAATGCAAATGAAAAGCCATAATTTTGCAGATTACCATCCAGTCACTTTCATGCCTTTGTTTCCTAGACTGTACTGTCAGTGCTAACCTCTACTCATTTTTGGAAAAAAAAATAAAACACCAAAAAAACCCAAACTTATATTGCTTTTATGAAATTAAAAGTTCATTAAAATATGTCTCATTTCAATGGCATTTCTGTTGCTTGGGAATTCGTTGGAACAGTAAGCATTATCTTGTTAGTGGGAAGCGGAATGTCTTATGTTTGTTCATGCCACATTGCCAGGTCCCTTCATTAAAGTAATTTGAAAACTCTTTTAATTAAATTACATTAATAGACTACTGAATAAAGATACAGGATAAAGAGCCAGATTTTCCTAAAGCCTGGAAGAAACTGAAGGGTGGCTGAGGCCAGCTCAGTCTTCCATTAATGAGTTATCCACAACATCAGCTATGCTCAGCTGAAACAAACTGCCTTGAAAGAACACATTACTGGGACAAGAGAATTCACTATTACAGGCTTTGGATCAAATTTGTATGGTTAAAAACATATCTGAAACATGTATGCCCAGCCTCACTCAGTTTTTGTAACCTATACAGGAGAATTTAATTCCAGAATACTAGTACAAAATTCTGCGAGAATCTGTGTGGTTATACTACTGTGCTGTATTGAATTTAAACTGTAATTTTTCCTTTCTCTGTAAATCATCTAGGGAGATTTCCTGAAGCATCTCTCTGATGCCATAGGATGAAGAGAGCCAACAGAAATAAAACCCATCAGGTTCCAAATGCATTTTTAAACCATGTTCTCACCATGTTTTTTTGTAACTGAAATATTAAGCAGAGAATCCTGATGTTATGTATATCCTATGGAAACATCTGTCAATACAGCCTATTCAAAACAAAGTAGTATAAAGATAACAAAATTATGATCAGAAACAGTAATTCCTCAGTAAAATCTTAATGTCTTGGTTGTGAAACCTTTATTCGTGTGGAATTACCAAGTGAAATAGAGCCCAGAAAAAACACCAGTTTCATTACATTATCTCAGAGCAGGGTCACTGCGCCTAACATGAACATTTTTTCATTTATATATGTCTGAAGATGATAACCAGTAGTTTCATAAGTAAACAATATTCAAACATCATGCTTTAACACTCTGAATTTCACAAAAATTTACAGCTCGTAAAGGAAACTGTAGTGAGTTAGGATAATCCTAAAATATCAAATATAAACTGGCTTAAGACTGCTGATCTTGGCAGATGTACATGACAATCTACCAGACGATGCTTTGACCTACAAAGAAAGACAAGCATGAAAATTGAACGCTTATAAGCAGCCGCTGGCAAAGGCCCAGACAAATAAAAATTAAACTTTTCAGTTCATTATATTGGTTTCTCTTCACTGAAGGAGAAAAATGAAACAACTAGCTATTTCTTGAATAAATATTCATACCTGAACTGATGGAGAACAGCAGCATCCAGATTACCTGCTGGGAAGCCTTGTGGTTCATCCCAAGGTTCCTCTGTGCTCCCCGATAATGGAGACCTGCCTGCAGTGCCACGGTTCCCAGTGCCAGGTCTTCTTACATCAAACCATGAATAACATTTGGGAAGTAGTGCACAAAGCTGAGCTCTTAGATAAAAAATCATGGGGAACATCCATGTTGCTTAATGTGTGGACTGCTGTAGAAACATACAGCAATGAAATGTTACAATTATTTTAAGAAGTTTAATTATGTGATGAAATCCCTAGCAAAATGTCATTAGAAGTGATAAAGTCTCAAAATCACCTGATTTTTCAAGAGGAAAACCACAGTTCTGCCATAATCTTTATCAGCAGAGAAAAATGAACTCTTTGGAGTTATTTTGTAACTGCTTCTTATTTTTCAACCTATTTTACTTTTCCTTTTTTTTTTTTCTTTTCTTTTTTCTTCTGTCCTTTCTGTTGTGCTTAGCCTTGGACTGAAGTCCCACTCTGACACAGTATAGGAAACACATAGAAGAATTTCAGGCAGCTTCCTCTGCTAGTTAAAAATTTGTTTATCTACCATATAGCTAGTTAATTAATTAATTAATTTATTTATTTATAAGAGGGAACACTGAGTGAAACCGTTTTTGTCATCCTTATACTGACAGGCTGCAAAACTAATACAATATCTAATATGCAAGTATAGGAAGTCAGAGACTTGCCTGCCTGGAAAGAGTTAAAATTTAAACAGTAGCTGCAGTAGGTGACAGGGACAGAAATGGACAGCTACTTTTCTTAGGGGAAGGAAATGAACTATAGCAAACCTGTATCTCCCTTCTGTCTTGACAGATGCTTGTTCCAAAGCCCCTGAATTTTAACCCTGATGACTACAGTTTGAAATCAACTTCAGCGATAAAGACCACTGTACAAAGACCACCATTTCCAATTCTGTTTGCATGGCTAGAAATTATTATCTGTTATCTACTTGTCTATAAACAAACACACACACACACACACATATATATATGTATTTGGGAGGCTGAATTTGCTAGAAAAGAAGACTCCAAAAAATGAGCATGGCTGAAAGTTTCTTTGGCTGGTTAGATTCACTGCAGCTTCTAAGAAAATGGTTGTTTCTTGATTAAGGCAATATATTCTGTGTGCAAGTACAAAATTCAAACTATTTAGGAATATGAACTATGTGACTTAAAATCTGAGAACATTTCTGCTATTGGGGCTCTGCCAGTTTCATGCACAGACAGTTCTGTTAGCTAAGAAGTAACTCTGGCTATGCAGTGCCTGACTGGATGAATATCTGTGCAAAAATATTTTGTAGTTTTTACTGATTTTCAACTCACTGCAGTTGTTCTTGACAGTAGATATCTACTGGGGATCTTGAACATTTTGTTTTGAAAAGTGTATATTTATCTTCTGTAACCTACACATAGTAACTACCAGAATATGAAAATAACCATTATCAGCTTCTGTCACAGAATCACAGAATCCCAAGGGTTGGAAGGGACCTCAAGAGATCATCCAGTCTAACCCCCCTGCAAGAGCAGGGTAACCTAGAGTACATCACACAGGAACTTGTCCAGGCGGGCCTTGAATATCTCCAATGTGGGCGACTCCACAACCCCCCTGGGCAACCTGTTCCAGTGCTCAAAAGGTGAAAAACCCTTTAGGTAAATAGCTATGACTGTAATACAGATTTATTAGTGATTCCATTAACATTTTTGGTTGACAATATACCAAGAGGTAATGCATAAACCATGTTCCATTTATTTCTCTTTTTTTTTTTTTCATTTTTACATCTCAGAGGCTAGAAGTGTACTGTACTGTATTCTGTGCTGGTGTAGAACTGCAGTGTTGGATCCCGAACATTATACACTACTACCCATATATATATATTTTTTTTTAATCATAGGCAATAACAAATCAGACACTAAATCAGCCCTTTGCACATTTTTTTACCTCAGCTAGGACATACTGAAAACCACATACCATGTTTCTGAAAGCAGGTTATCTGAATTTCTTTACTAATGATTCTGAATTTCTTTAGTAATTATTCTTTACTAAGGATCCTGTGTTTATCTCTGAGGCCTCAAACAGTGTATTCCTGGTCGTAATCCAAGTGCAAGGGTGCCAGTTACAACATGTGGCCTTCCTTTCAGCAAAGGGCATACAGCTGAAATGAAAGCTTCTTAACTGTGGAACCAGTAATAAATTTCCTTAATGAAAAATCTTCACTGAAAATAATAGTTCTACTGGAAATATGATACTCAGAGATACTTATATGAACAAAACATAGAATGGTGTTCTTCCTTCATAACCTACCTGATGAATCTCTTCATAACTCTAGAGATGGAATCATAGAGTCATCCACTGCCAGGGATAACTCTGTCCCTGGCAAAGTTCTAGTCCAGGTTGGACAGGGATTAGAGCAACCTAGTTTAGTCGGAGGTGTTCCTGCCTGAGGCAGGGGTTGGAACTCAATGAGGTTTAAGGTCCCTTCCAACACAAACCAGTCTGTGACTCTATGCAGAACAATGGGGCATGTTTGAAAATCTATAAAAGAACTTAATGACACAGCTGTCTACGTACTGTACTTGAAATATATCACATCTCTGTGAACTTCATAAACAGAATTATAACCAGTGTTTTGCAGTGTTCTGATCTGTGACTACAGGCTAAGAAAAAGAAAATGCAACCTTAGACAAGATCTTTCTTCATAACTGACTCTATATCACATTTCATGCTAAAATGCATCACTGATTTTGGAGACTAATCAGACGTATTAGGAAAATTCAGGAGATTTTAGTATCCTTCAAAATAGCCTGTGTTCATACTGGTGTTAGCACAGTGCTTGTATGAATCCTGGTTATTTCTTCCCCTGTTAAAGCTGAGAACTGTGTTACCTGACTTACAAAGTGTGCCAGGTTTTCCAGTGAAAGCTGATGGGAAAGCTGTATGCTGTGGGTACCTCTCTGGGTGCTTGTAGCTTGTTTCAGGAAGTGGTTAAGCATACTGCCTCAAATCAACAGAATTTTGACATAGCTGTTTGTACTGGAGATGTGTTTTAGAGCTTGGATGTTACAATAGCACATGTTCACCAGCTCAGGAGAGTATAGCAGGTCAGAAAAAACAACTACTATTGCTGGAGATGTGCATGCTGTGTGATTCCTGCTGTTGTAAGGCAGAAAAGAACATAAGGACACATTTAAAACTGATGCTGGCACAGCAATGTAATTCTTGATACTTAGGAAATTTGTAGTGCAACTAACAAACATTCTGTTAACACAAATTTAAAGCAGGATGTGTTTTCAAATTTAGTGATGTAATCACAAGGTTATTTGCCTTGGAATATAGAAATTCCTGACAGATTTACTCATTTAGGATCTTGGTTAATTTAACAGATTAGCCAGTAGTTCAGTAATTATATTACATAATTTACTACACGGGGCTTCTAGTTATATAAAAATGTAATGGTTTTAGTTCATATTTGTTTAAGAGGCTTTTGTAGCTGGAACATAATTTTAATAATTTATAAAAGTTCCTTGTGTAACAAAGTTTAAGTAATTATTTGTCTGTTATATATTGCTGGCATGCTTACTCATGAAAAGTAGCTGCACATCATAAAAATCTCTGATACCCTCTCAATCTCTATGATTGAGAGCTAAATTCAACTTTGTCATTTAAACTACCCTGCATAGGCTGATGCTGAAGAGCAAATTAATTGCTTGCTTCATCAGTCAAATAGATTTTCTCTTGGAGGGGCAGAGCCCCTGATGGCAACCAAGCCAGAGCTTGTGGCCAAAATGAGAAAGAGTTCCCTCTAGAGCATTGCAAATGTCTCTCCACTGAGCAATCAGGCATCTTTCTTCCTTTTGGAAGTTGTCAGTGAGACTCATACTGGTACATTGCTTCCAGGGATCAGGCTTAACCACATGCTGTTATGAACAAAGCACAGATCATTCAAAAGGGAAGAAAGGAGGGGAACTAAAGGACACAAAGCATGAAGAATAGTAACACAGAAGGGAAGTTTTGATAAAAGGAATGAGAAATAGGTAGGAGTGCTTACAGGATAGGTATGAATTGGAGAATTTAGTGTCAGCTGGCAGTCACGAATTTATTCTCAGGGTTGCGGAGCTGGTGCTGGTTTTTCTCCACTCCCTGCACATAAATGTGTAAAGCTGTAATGCAGTGACTCATGTGTGACTAGCCTGCAGTGCAGAGCTGTGTCACCCCAAGAGGAGCCTGAGGAAACGGTGGTAGCAGTGATGTCCGAGGGGTGCCCCTACCTCGGGAGATGTGGCCGGGATGGTGAGCTGTCCCAGTCATCTGGGACAGGGGCAAAGGCCCTGTGTGACCTCAGCAGGGCACTTCTACCTGGACCATACCCTGGGGATTCTGACTTGCAGCACCACGTCCAGGAGGGGAGAGCAGTGCTCTAGGGTGACTATGTTCGTATTTTTATTTTTCTCTCCCTCTCTTGCTCACCCTATTACAAGAAAGCACCCTCACTGACATTCTTTAAAGCACAAGGGATTTACACAAGCTGGTTTGTTCATATTTGAGATCCTGGATGGAATAATGTTCAGATATTGAGGATACTCCAGGATAAAGGTTATTTGCTGTGATGCACATAGAAAATCAGGTAGATGCAATTTTCTGTGGAAATACTTCTGATGCTTTGCATTTCATGGTGTATACTTGTGTGTGTCTATATGAATAAACTGTACCTAAAGGTATAAACTTAAAAGCATTTATTTGGTTGTGTCAGCCATTCCAGGGTTGAAGGCTTCTCCTAACAACCTGCAATTGTGTATGCAGCCAGGTACAGCAACCAAATTATACATTCAGAGAATGAATTATATTTGTGTGTGTTGATGGAGCCCTAACTCTAAAATTAGCTAGCTGGCCAATGAAGTGGCAATAGTGCATTTAATTGGCTCAAAATGAAGTCTTTTGCTGTGCATGAAGCTGATAAATTAATCTTACAGTTACGCCTTTCATTTTAATAATAATAGCAGGAAAATCTTGCTTTATTTGCAAAATTGGAAGTCAGTAGAAAATTCTAAAGCTAGGTACAAATTAGATCACCAGCTACCACTGAGAAAAAGATTTAAGGTGAATATAGCTTAGCATTATGCTAGTTACAAATGCAGTGTGTATGATAGTTCATCAAAATTAAAGTCAATCTCAGAGATAAGACTGAGTTTTCAGAACCAGCATGTCAGAACCAGGATATTCTTTATTTGCCACTTACAGGGCTCAGGCTTCCACAGCTTGCTTTCTTTTTCCCTGAGATGCTGTAAGCACTGTGTCTATTCCCATATCTATAATTAAAATTAATTATTTTCTGAGAGGGTAAGTGGAGCTACAGGGGCCTGTAGAAAGCCGATGCCACCACAGCTGAACAAAAATATTTTAGTGGGAGGCCAGGCCTACAAAAGAAGGATATCTCCAGGGGTTCTTGCTTTATTCACAGCTTGAGTGACCTAAAAATTACATATTACTGCATAGAATCACAGTTCTATTATTCCCCTTGCAGTTTAACAACATTTCAAACTAAATTAAAGAAACCATTGTGAGTTTAGTTTTCTGAACCTGTTTTCAAGCTCATATTTGCATCTTCTCTGACTTCTGCTTTATAATGTACCCTCTTTGTTTTTTGTTTGTTTTTTTTTTTTCTGTTTAATTAAGGAAATACCACTTTATTCCCTAAATCTGTCTCCTATTTCCAGAAATCCACAGTATTTTTCTGGGATCCAGGTAAGAGTTCAGTATTTCTCTCATCTTTGCGCAGTTAGTGAAGGGAGTAACTTGAAACATACCAAAAGCGTTCCAAAGGATCATTGGGGTTTATTATAGCACAGGGTAGGTTTTTCTGGCCAAAGAGTTTTTCTTCTATTTTGATTCCTAGGATTGTTTCATTTACTGAAAAGGACACAGAAAGATGACACTGTGTACCAGTCTGTCAAAGGTCAAATTATTTCATAGTAAACCATTATCATTTGGATTTGGTGCTAGTCAATTCTTTCTGATTTATTTACTGCTACAGTGCTAATAATAGTTAGAATGAAGTATGTGTATGTGAATTAATGTTAATTGGGTTGTTTCTGACAGTGTAGCCTCTTCCTACTAATTTGCATTCTATAATGCTCATCAGTAAGTGTCAGGAACTGTATGTGTGGTGGTAGCATTTTCTGCAACATGAGTTGCCATGTTCATTTGTTGTACAGTGTACAAAGGCTAGTCACCCTCTGTTAGGGAATGGCAGGGGTGCATAGTTAGATTGCAGTATCATCCTCACTTTTACTAAGGTATTGTCTATGATGGGTTCTTATCAACACATGTAACTAATGAAAAATATGTGGTTTTCAGGAGTACAGAGTTAAGAAAGAAGTAAGAGCTTCTAAAGTTTCTGCAGTACTCACAGTTTTTCTCTCAATGCTGTTTGTGCATGCGTATTTACTTCTGATAAAAAGAGCTTGTAAGAGCTTAAAGAAGGCCCCTGAAGAGGACGGATATAGACTTTTCCTTTAGTTAGCAAAAAACTCCCCACTGTTTCCCAAAGCGCAAACCGTGCTTCTACAGAACAAAGAGAGACAGATTTGAGCAAGACTGGTGGGGCAACTGTAGAACTCTTTTAAGATCTGCACAGTAATTTGTCTGAACAATTTTCCTGAAATAAGAAATGATCAAACTTGGAGGATACAGTACAGCTATAGCTGTTTGCATACTGTGGACTTCATATACTATAGCAACTTGCCATTCCTTCTAGTTACTACCATTCCTATGTCCAGTGTTGCAAAGTGTTCCTTTTTTTTGGGTAGGGAGAGGAAACATGATGGCATTCCCCCCAAAACCAGCTACTTCTTGCTTTAGAGTGAGGTATCAATCACCAAGGAAAAATCCACAGTGCAAAAGCTAATAGTGTTGATGTTTAAATAATCATCGGTAAGCATGTGCATTAATTCCTCATAGAGATGTATTAAATGCATTGTGCTGTTTCCCGCTAGTGTTCCACATTCATCCCTTATTTGGTCTTAATTGCAGTCTGAATTGTTGCTATTTAGGAGGAAGAGAGAATGAGAGAGGAGAGAGAATAAAGATGAGACTGGAACAATAATTTCTTATGAAATGCCTGGACAGCATATATTAGCTGTATCAAAACTCAGCCTATAGCAAGCATGAGCTGAGACCCCGTATGGCAAAGATGCCGTCAAGCTTGACATCTGTAGTCTGCCTGGAGTCAGCATTAATTTGTGCCCTGACACTCTGATTGCATTGGTGTGGGTTAAAGGAGAAGAGCAGTTAAAAAAAAAAAAAAAAAGAAGAAGAAGAGGGGGATTGCAGACAGTTACGGCACATCAAGATGAGCAGCTTTTTCTTCAGGTGTAAAACGTGCAGAAATTTGCTAGAACCAACTGATTGCACTGCTGTGTGTGGAAATGAGGGAGATATTACACAAGTTGTCAGAGGCAGAGTTTCAGTCTTGTGAAATTCTTTCTACAAACCTCTCTTCAGTTTTCATTCCTTCTTTACTCTGTGTTAGAACTCCAGGGGACAAAGCTGTAGTTTTAACACTTTGAAACAAGAATCTACAAGCACCTCCATCATAACCCTGTTGTTTATTAAACTTACTGCACTTCCAGTATTTCTGTTGCTGCATTTTTTATTTTCTATTTTTATTCAGCAGAATTGTACCTCTAACCTCTGTCTCGGCAGTTTATAAGAGTTTCTGCAGGCTATGAAAGAAACTGAGCTCATCTGTTCTAGACTCTTTCCCCATAATCACAGTCAGTTTCTATCAGTCTCCCTTTCTGTTGAGCAGATAAGTAGTTCATTCCACAGGTTGTCTTTGAACAGTTCATTAAAAGATGCAAAATGCTTCATTTAAAAATATATTGAAACTGCTATCAAAAGCAACCACATCACCTTACGCTTTCATACACTTTGCCATATAAGTTGAATAATTTTCTTCATAATTCACTTCCAGGACACTTCTATGCAGGTTCAGGTTTCACTCAGCCTGAGTATTATGTTGGATGTAGGTCTTCATTTGTGGGCAGATACAAAGAATTTTGTTTTTCTTCTCCTTTTCCCAAACATTTGAACATCCATCCTAAACACATGCCTTTTGGACTTCTTCACAAGGATAGACATTTGATTTGAAGAAGTCTGGTGACTTCATGAAGAGAATCTGAATCCTTGAAAGCTGATTTTCTCACACTACTCTCACTGTTGCTGTATTTTATGTAGGATATTATAACCAGCACAGAACCTGGAGGAGACAGGGTACACTGTAGAAACCTCATGCAAACTTGAGGAATGTAGGAATCTTATTTGTAGGTGCTAGTAAGAGTTGTTTCAGTGGGTTATAAAACTCAGTGGGTTATAAGGCACTGTGGGTTTTAAGACTTTATTAAATATTGCCTACTGTAATAAACTGTAATGCAATCACATATTTCCCTTATTTAACACATAGTTTACAGGGGAACGTGCTGTATGTCACAGAAAGAACTATTTGATCTCAGGTTTATAATATGCAGAAACCAAATCTGGCAGGGTTAGAAGTAACATACCAAAACATAACTAGAACAGCAGAAATGCAGAACTTACACATTACATTAGTTGTTTGCAATATGAGAAGATAACATATTGATAAAACCACTCCACAGTCCAGCAGATTGAAGAAGGTGATGCTGCCCCCCTGCTTTGCTCTTGTGAGAACCCACTTGCAGCACTGTGTGCTGTTCTGGTGTCCTCAACATAAGAACGATATGGAACTGTTGGAACAAGTCCAGAGAAGGGCCATGAGGATGATCAGGGGACTTGAGCACCTCCCGTATGAAGACAGGCTGAGAAAGTTGGGGCTGTTCAGCCTGGAGAAGGCCACGTGGAGACCTCATAGCAGCCTTCCAGTATCTGAAGGGGGCCTATAAGGATGCTGGGGAGGGACTCTTCATTAGGGACTGTAGTGACAGGACAGGGGGTGATGGGTTAAAACTTAAACAAGGGAAGTTTAGATTGGATATAAGGAGGAAATTCTTTCCTGTCAGGGTGGTGAGGCACTGTAATAGGTTGCCCAGGGAGACTGTGAATGCTCCATCCTTGGCAGTGTTTAAGGCCAGGTTGGACAGAGCCTTGGGTGACATGGTTTAGGGTGAGGTGTCCTTGCCCATGGCAGGGGGGTTGGAACCAGATGATCTTGAGGTCCTTTCCAAACCTAACTATTCTATGATTCTATTCTGTGATAATTTCAAGCCCCAAAGCTGGTGACCAGTAAGGGACTTTACAGGGTATCTCCAACAGTGTCACTCTGCTTTAGACAAAAATTATTGTAACACAAATATTACAGTTTTCCTTCTCAGTGGCAGAGCATTCCCCCAGACTTGTAAAATACCATGCACCCAGTAGGAATAAAATGGCTACTGAAGAAGAAATGAAAGCATGCCCTTTTTAAGAACATGAGCAAAAGGCTTACGAAATCATAAAAGCATATTAAATACCAACTGGAACTAAATACAAACAAATTTTGAAGCTGAATCATAACTTTGCTCAGTGAGAACACTTAGGTACTTCCAGCAGACAGTTTTCTATTGAAAACTCATACATACTCATTTTAGTCCCAAAGAAGCTACTAAACAGAGAATTGAAACATTTGATCCAGTTCATTCCATTTTAAAGGTAGTGAATGAAGAAAATGAGCCTTTTTCACAAGCATGTAACTCAGTGAAAATGCAATGTCTAAAGCAGCTTGACCCTTTTGTTCTCTCGGTATGTGTCCTCCAGTACATGCCATCTATATATTAACTTTTTCAGATTTTGTGTCATTTAAACTCAGATAAAATTGTCATTATTTAGCTAATAAAAACATTTAAAAGATTATTTTTTTATTATTATTATTACCTGTTAAGATGTGTCAATTCTTATCTAGAAATAAATTGTAAGTTCTGATATTTCCTTCATTCTTTCACAGCTCTGGTTACAAGCACTATGATTTTCTTTGCAGGACAACCAAGACATCTGCAGGTCAAGCACAGCAATACAGATTCCTCTTAAAAGCACAAACATCAGTCTGAATCTTTTCTCTCTATCCCCTGTATAATCAAAATGTCATGAAGAACAAGCAGGACTGGATTTATCCAAGGTATTAATGATGCTATTGTTTTGTGTACCCTGCCTCCTGGTACAATACATGTACCTGATTACGTGTCAGCACAGCAGATTGCTTGCAGCCTTTCTCATCCCACACAGAGTGAGACAACCCTGTATGACAAGTACACAATGAGTTGTCATAGCATTCTTTAATTTTAGCTTTGAATGCCATATTTGTTTTTAAAAATTCTTTGATATATACATACAGCTAGAGCAATAATGTTTAAGAATAAAGGTTTTTGGGCATTGCCTGTTGCAGCTCTCATATTCACAGAATATTTCAAAATGGAGGTCTGAGGCTTACACAGCAGTAAAATCAATGTGCAGAAGAGCAATCAATTCCTTCCATGGAGCAAGTTATTTTGTATGCATCCACTTGTACATGAAGCTTCCTGCTTTTTGTGTTGGTCTGATTAGAGAAAAAACAGTGTAGAGCACATGTACGTCTATATTAGTGACACAACCTGTGATACCTTTTGAAATGGTATCCTCGAAAGATTTAATTAAAGGATTAAAGAGACCACAAGGCCACTTCAGATTGATCCCAGACACTTTATAAGCAGGAGATACTGTAACAGTGGCAGCATTTTTAAACACTTTGCAGCTCTCTTTACAGAGAAACACAGAAGATCAGTTCAAGCCAGAGATTAGTTTACAAGTAATGTCAGTGACTGAACTAGATCATGTAGAGATTAGAAAATTGCTGCTTAAAAGCTTAAGTCCACTTAATGCAGACAAAGAACACTGCAATGGTGTTATGAATCTGTAACTCTTAGAGGTTACAAGGAAAGAAATAAGTAAAGCAGTAGCGGACTTTTTCTCTTGCTTTGGGATTTATTTTAGGGTATTGGAAAGCGGAGAAACAGATATCAAACATAACAGTAAGAATTAAGAATGATTTGTTTCACTTTGAAGGGGGTTATGGGTAGTACCTTAAGGAATACAAAAAAAAGCAGGGAGGTAAGAAAAGGAAACAATTATCAAAAATCTCAGAGAAGGTAAAAATCACAGCGAGAACTTAAAAAAATACTACACTGCTTTGAATGTGAAAAAATCATAGAATCATAGGCTGGTCTGGGTTGAAAGAGGCCTTAAAGCTCATCCAGTTCCAACCCCTCCTGCCACGGGCAGGGACACCTCCCACTAGACCAGGTTGCTCCAAGCCCCATCCAACCGGGCTCTGAGCACTGCCAGGGATGGGGCAGCCACAGCTTCTCTGGGCAACCTGTGCCAGGGTCTTGCTGCCCTCACAGGGAAGAACTTCTTCCTAAGATCTTGTCTCAATCTCCCCTCTGTCAAGTTAAAGCCATTCCCCTTGTCCTGTCCCTACAGGCCCTTGTCAAAAGCCCCTTTCCACCTTTCTTGTAGCCCCTTTAGGCACTGGCAGCTGCTCTCCCTGGAGCCTTTTCTTCCCCAGGCTGAACCAGCCCAGCTCTCTCAGCCTGTCTCCAGAGCAGAGCTGCTCCAGCCCTCACAGCATCTCCGTGGCCTCCTCTGGACTCCCTCCAACAGGTCCATGTCCCTTTTGTGTTATGCACCCCAGAGCTGGATGCCAAGTATTTGAACATCCATGAGCATATTAGACAGCAGACAATTAAAAGCAAATCTGACTATTCTGATTTCCTATTTTGTGTAAGTACCCGTCCACCCTCTGTATGGCATCAGTGTGAGCCTATTATCTGATATGCTTGGTACTGGTTCTTTTTTGAGATGTTGTACCCTTTCTATAAGATCAAGCATTCATGACATTATACTGGTAGTGATGGGGAGGAAATCTCTGGCAGGCAGGATAATCAGCTTTCACATTTTGAAAATTGATTAGAATGCAGAAGTAAGAATCTTAGAGCTGAGGTCCTTTGCATCAGAGTGGGTGAAGAGGGCTAGTGCAGACTTAGGCCTCATCTCCCTGCAATCACAACAGGTTTGCAGTTGGCCTGAGAGTCCTACTGGAGGCATGATACAAAGCAGAGAGATAACCAGCTCATCTATTTTAAAGGCAGAGACACAGGTGAATGAGTCATGGGGGAAAGCATGTTTCTCACTAAATGACCAGATTTTGCATGTGTGCATTCATACTCACTCTTATTATGTTCTCATTTTCATTTTATTGTCACAATTGCATTCTCAGTACTTTGTTGTGACGCCTTTGCTGAAATAGAGGAGGAAATGACTCAGGAGTGCTATGAAAATATGAGTTGGTTTGTTTCTATCCAGTACTTGATTCACTTCCAAGTTGTTCTGTTTAGTTTCAGAATGGCAGGGGGAAAAGCAATGCTTTGGTTAATAATTTTTCAGAACTTGAAATTTACACAACGGTTTTTTTTTGAAGCTGTGACAATACCAGGAGAAATTATAAAAGAGCTGTAAACTGTTCTGCATAAAAGACATCTAATAGATTTTATTTAAGGTGACATAATTATACAAGAATATGAAGAACTCAGTAATAGGCATGAACATACCATAGTTAATGGAACCCCCCTCCAGAATTTCTTTGTTTTAGACAATGCAGGGAAATATCTAAAGGCTATATCTCTGGCTTGATGAAAGATGATATATTTGATTGGATCAGTAGGTCATCTATTTACTCTAGTCACAAAGGCTAACAATGCAAAACATCACTCTTGATGCACGATAGGATAGGAACCTATTTTATATTTCCATCACAGTCCTGTGATGGAATGTGTTTTGTGATGAGATCCATTCTGTATAGAGGGACCTCACATAGATGCATATTGGATAAACCAACACACTGGGCCAAAACTAAGAAGACTACTCTTTTTGGTTAGCCTTCTGCCTTGCTTTCTTCTCTCACACCTTTTCTGTCTGTTCATCCTTCCACAGTCTACTCCCTCTCCCTGGGGGTCATAAGCAGAATGAGTTTGCAATTCCCATGTTGACTTGGCTCTTGCCAGTGTGGCTGTCTTGAATGGCATCATTTGGTACCTCATGAGATTCATGCTGGAGGTCTCACATAGACCTGGAACTCTGTCCTGCCACTTTGAATATAGGAGAAAAATGGTCAGGTTACCAAAACTGTTGCATAACTGCATATTAATTACATTATTCAGAATGCTGAATAAGCCCCCTAAGAAGGTGTTGTAGTAAATTAATATACTGTGTTTTGTCCTGTTTCATTTCTTATTTTCTTCCTTTCTTTGCATTGCTTTCCATCCTTTTACTTCTGCAATCTCATCATAACAAACTCACTTCAGTATGATGGATTGAAATAGGCATGTATGTTCACAGCCCTTTAAGCTTTCCTCTGCAACTAGAGTTCCTAACATGCCAGGCAAATCCAAAAAATTAACTCCTGTTGATCCAGCTTCATCCACCAGATGATGTTTGTTGTATACATGGAAACTGAATAATATACTGGTACTGAATGCAATACTGTACTTCCTCATTTTGCAAAAGCTGCTGTCCACACAGCTATGTTTTATTAAAGACAAGTTATGCCATGGTATAAAGGATAAACAAAAAAAGGTAAACCCCTTTTTATAGGGTTTTTTTGTTTCCTTTTTTCTGGGGGGGGAAGAGATGTTAATGATTTATCATGTGTTTTATGATGTCATTACTAATATGGGGAACATTCTCATCTATTGTCTCTATATTTTTGCAGCTCATCATCAAATATACAGGAGTTTGCTGTAGCCAAAAGCTGCATCAGTGGAGGTAGACGTTTGAGTGTCACCAGATCTTACAGACTAGAGAACTAACCCACAGAGGCACAGTTAATAAAAATACTGCTGGCAGATTTTCAACAGTGTTTGAAATCTGTGATTTTAAACATGAAATCTACAATTTTATTAAACCCTACGACTCAAGTAAAAAACACTAAAGAAAAAAGACCTACTTTCTAACTGTTCAACAGTTTTTAAAGCAGTAAAAATAACTAGACCCTGTTAACACTAAATGTAATAAGATTTTTAATTTATTTCATACCTTCTTAAAGTTATTTTATGTATACGAGACAAAAGTTGGAAGGGATGGTTTTGATACCTACAGCCTGTAATTAATACAACAATATTCAGAAAAAAAATCATATGTACTGTTATACATATACACTCAGCTACATTTTCCATCTGAGCAAGTAATTTGACAGCTGGCTAAAGCAGTTTGTGCCTCAGTAGAATAAATGAAAAGCTAAAATTGCATTCAGAAGGGAAAAGGCAGGGGAGTAGGCATATGTACACATGTGTACACACAAAGAGACACACACGTATCAGACATTACCTTATTATCTGAAGGAAAAAGACAAAACTGCAAAGCTGCCTTGAAGAGCAGCATCTAACTGGGTTAAAATATTTGATCTGGCTTTGCTGTCTTTACCATGAAGTTGCATGGGTAAAGATCTGTTAAGCCACTGACTCCTGTCTTAATGAGATCTGTGTTCTAGGAGCAAGCCCAAAGCACCATCTGGCTCACTCTCACCAGTGTAGAAAAAGTCAACCATCCTACCAGAGGAAAAAGAGGATTGAATTTAAAGAGTTGAGACAGAGGAGAAAGGATGAAGAGACATGAGTGTTGTAGATGAATGTATCAGCAGGACAGTGGAAACTTAAGTATACTCCCAAGTACTGTCAAAGAAATAATAAAAACTGAAATAATAGTATTGCAGCAGACACCACAGTCACATTCCTATTTGAATGCAATATGTATTTTAGACCAGATTATTGAAAACAACCCTCATCCACCCTGGAATCAACTCTTTTGTTTGCTTTTTCTGGCAGACCCTAGCAGGTCAGTGCAGAAAATGTGGAGTTCTGGCTGCCCTTCACAGAAGCCTGTTTTCCAGTACACATTCCACTAATGAAGGCTTCTAGGCTGAAATGAAAGTCGTTAGATGGAAGTTAAGATCTCATCAGTGGCTTATCTCCACTTTCTACTCAGGACAAGGGGTTATGAGGTGTCAATATTTGTGTAATACAAAACTGAAATTCTGTTCTTTAAACAAGATGAAGTAGGAAAAAAATATTAAAATATTGTTATACACTGAAGTGGAAATAAACGAGAAGAGTGTAAACATATAGAATGAATGTGGTTTTGCAGTTCTGTGTGGTTTGGAACAGTTGTTGCTGAAAGGCCATACTAGACTTCACCAGGCCCAAAACCAGCTGCACTCCAGTGCTCCAGGAGATGGCAGAGCCCCAGGCTCACAGGCAGCTACATCAGTCACCAGAACACCCTAGCAAACTCAAAGAGCCCAGGCTTGCTCAGACAGCGGTGTGAGTCAGTTTGTGCTTTTTTGGAACACAGAATTAATGAGAATGTGTGAAATCTGATGATGTTTTCACCTCTGTAGACACGAAACTTTAGCAATTCCTGAAGTACTTTTATCTTGGTGACCAAAGCAGCACTTTGTAATGTGGTGCACTTAGCCAGTATGTTTAAGGAAGGAAGTGTTTTGTGGTAAAGGCATAGGGCTAACTTTCCATTTCTAGCTCTACTAAAGCTTCATGTGTGACGAACAGGAATTTTCCTCCTCCAGTATGACTTGTCCTACATCTTCCACGGGTATTCCTGCAATCTGCAATACCAGAAACAGAGTTTCATGAAACACAATGTAAATGTAGTGGTCAGTAATTTATGCTAATCCAGAATATTAGGTGGGTTATTTCTTACAGAAAAGGGGAGAAACAGTTGCTGTTTTTCTTGTTTGAAATCAGAAAAGCTTTGACAGGAACTGCTTTCCAAATTCATGGAATTTCTCCTTTCTCCTGCATTTGCCTTTTTTTTTTTTTCTTCAGGGGAAGAAAAGCTGCTTTCTCACATGATCTGCACTCAACAAACCTGCCTACTTTAGTTCCTACAATGAACCTACTTAGTAGTAGATAGAAAGAGCTGTTTTTTCTTTTCATTTCAATGTGAAAAATATCAAAGAAAGCTGCTGCGGTGAGTAACCAATATAATGCCATTGTTACCCAAGCTACTGCTTCACATTATAGAATGCACTTGAACTCATTAAGCCATATGAAGCAAATTTTTAATATGGCAAATCTGTACTGCAGGATCATCCCTAGAGACAGAGAGGGTGACACTTGTGCTGCTGTGCTAGTTTTATCTGCCTAGTAAAAGGAATATATCCAGCATCACATTTAGACTGATAAATATGATGATAATAGGGAAAAAATTCCTTGAGCATTGATAGCATGTATTTACTGCTCCAAACCCATCATGGCTGTCATGTCACATAAAGGAAGCAGAAACAGAAGAGTTGCAGGGAATAGGCTTTGTAAGAAGATTAGAGAAATGAAAGTCTGACATCCAACTGTGTCCTTCAGAAGTTTAAATTGGCTCCTTATCCACAGAATTCTTCCCCCCTGCCCTTTAAATATATATTATATCACCTACAGCTACTGCAAAGCTGCATGTATGCAAGGATAAAATCACAGCAGTCTCAGGCTCTGCAGCACAAACCACAGTGGATTTCTTGAGGTAAATCTGCAAATAAAGGAGGACTGTGCTTTTGTTTCTCCTTCCTGGCATTTACAAAAACCAACAGCAAAAACATGAGCATTTAATGCTTGAAACAGAAAAGTACTCGGCTAATGGAGGGATCGGGAACTGATGAAGCAGGAAAACTACTAAGTGCAAATGAGGAGAGCTTCTGTGGCATTAGTTTGATAATTTCACATAACATGCTATTATACCTTGTAGTAGATCTCTGCTTAGGGTGATATACTAACATTTCCATTACCACCATGTTTTTCAGTGGTCAGCATTTTCAGGCAGAGATTTGCTTTAGATACTTCCAGTTCAGGAAAGTATTTTTTTAGTCAGAAGTCATAAAATGCTAAGGATCAGTAACCTTTGCCAACCTGTGGTTCAAAAAAACCCCAAACAATCAACCTTGGTTCAAATCCTAAGCAGTATTAATAGTAGCAAGCACTTTGACAGTAATTTCCTCTGTCTGAAATGTGGGATTATTTGACAGAGATTAAGAGCAACATTTTCAAAAGCTTATCTGAAGGTAAACAGTCAGATAGCCTGCCAGCCTGGGACATAAACAGGGATTTTCAAAGTAGGTGAATCAGTACACTTTCATTGCACATGTGCTTGTGCTTGGGTATTCAATCTCAAGGAAGGATGAGATGAGTCTGGGAGACCCAGGCAAATTAATTTATGTTTATATCTCTGTTCTAATCGTGGCCAAAGCTCTGGTGTGTAAGCCTTGTTAAAGCATCTTAACAGAATCCTGAGTAAAGCAAGTTTGAGGTATTTTGGGTTCCTTTGGGGTTATTTTCTCCTTCATAACAAATAATTCCTCTGCATGGTGATTTGTAGTGACAGGTTTATAGCCTTCGCAGTCAGCTCCATCGAACGCTTTGGAGTCCTGATGCTGTGGTTGGGCAGCTTAGTTCTCCTGCCTTGAGCTGAACTGTGTTGTCTAGCAACAGACAGCTCTTTTTGCCACCCTAGGAGAAATATGATGCTTATCTCACCTGTTGTCTGTTCTCCGTTTTTCTACCTGCCAAAAGAGGAAAAATGGGCTAAGTGTAGGGAAGTTTAGTGGAGAGTATTTTATGCGCTAAGTCACAGACACTGATGCAAGAATTCTAGCTGTGTTGAGACTACATGCTCGTGCACTAACAATTTCGGTCAATCTAAATGAAATGGGGTTTTTTTTACCGGAAGATGAAATTTTAAAAGGAAGTAGGCTGTGAAGTAATTAAAACAAACCCCTTTTTCTCCTATAATTAGGGTTTCTTTTCAGAAGTGATGCATATTTTAATGGTAATTATCTGGGGTAATGACACATGGACCATGCGGCTGTCCAATAAAAATCTTCACCACACCTGATGAAAAGCACCGGCTACGTTACTGAGTGAGGCATAAGGAAAACTCTGATGAGATGACTGCTCTCTGTCACAGGGGTAACAGTAACCATAATTTAATACTTCCTCAGGCCAGCAAGTGAGAAAAATAAGCATTTAAATGTAATACCTAATGGAGACTATGCAGGCTAGCATGACTGCTAGTCCTTTCACAAGTCTAGAGCAGCAGTGAGCATAAATTACCCCTAAAACACTTTGCATATGTTTCTGAGGTAACTGCAAAATCGCATCTAATATCAGCTTCATCCAACCTCATTGCTTCCTCCCCTGGATGAGCAACAAAAGAAAAGGACTAATACTAAATTTAGAATAAAATAACTTCTTCAAATCTAAATTAGAAATGAAAAATACATTGATTTCAGGATTGTTATTTTTATGAATTAAAAATTTTAAATAAATTCTTTATATATTTAGAACGCAATGCAGATATTTTTATGCCCCTACTCAGCAAATTGATTGTTACATGAAATTTAAAGGCAAATTCAATGCCTAAGTGTTTTGCAGGGCTGCATACTTAGAATTTATAATTTTAACTAAATCTCTGAGCTAATAATTTCAAATACATTTGTATTTGAGTGCTATGACTATATCGTACATTGAATATATACTTTTGACATCTGTCTCTTTTTTAGCATCACAGCGGCTCTATTTCATTAGTTGCGTATGTTGTAGTAGATGCCTAATCTGATAAGAGTTTAACAATTCTTAGATAAGGACAATCCTGTCCTTACTTACAACTGTGTAAATCTAAAGTGTTTTTGTTTACTTTGATAGTATTTAAATGTTGCTTTCAAAATCTTTTTCTAAGCACAGCTGATGTCTCCACAAATACAGTAACATGACTAGGCTATGTATAAAAACACACATAGAGATAATGAAAGAGCAAAAAATTAAGAATGGAAAAAACGGCTAAGCAAGGTTTTCAAATATTAGTCATGGACTCGATTTAATGAATTTCAGTGGAATATATGGGTCCAAAAGTATAGTATATTCATTGGAAACAACTCTGGAGTTTTGTAATGCTAGGCAGAATACATAAATGGGTCTCTTCTACACTGTCCTAGCTTCCATCACAAATATATGCTAGGAGCACACCAAAGCTATTAGAAATGCAAGTGCTTTTACAGCTCTGTTTGCTCTGAGTCTTGCCCTGGGTAGCATTTTCTTTTGATTGTCTAAATTAAAATAAGGCAGACCTATGCATAAGGCCATTATTCGGAATATATTTGTCCCTATGCCTGCTCAAGAGAGTCAGGTCAGCCTGGGGAATGTACTTATTTCCTCAGTGTATCATGTGCCTGAAGGTTGATAAAAGGGTAAATAGAGGTATGATAAAAGCACGTGCTACTTTACACAGAACTAAAATCTAAAATGTTGACCAAGAATTTCTTTGAAATGTTGTATTTCTATCCATGATGTTTATGCTTTAATGCAATAGTGTCATAAGGAGAAGGACAATTTTCACACTAAACAGGAGAAGCCAAATACATAGCATTCATTCATGCTGAGGTGGCAAAGAGCCCACTGACATAATAGTCAGTTTACACAATTAACTGTATCAGACAGCAAATAAGAAACATATGCATTTTCATGGAGTTCCTGGCTGAAACTTCATCCAGAGGAGGAAGCCTTAAAGTAAATGGGCAAAGACGAATTAAACAGAAGAAAAAAACCCTCTTTCTTTGGCTTGAAGCCGAATTCATGCAAGAGCCAAGAACAGCTTGAGAACCAATTTCATGCTAATATGTAAATGCTAGTAAAGTATGATGTTTTATAAAGGATTTTCAGTAGAGGTACTTTCACAGACCTCAATGGCTTTGTAAATTAAATATTATTTATCTCCATTTCACTAACAATGCAAATGAAGGTCATTAAACTGCTTGTCCCAGGACATGTGGGATGAAAGTATTTTTGTTTTAATCCTTTCTCTCTAAGGCTGCTGTACTAGCTGTCTGTATATTCTATCTCACAAAGTTCTGTTCATAACTAAGATATTTTCTCTCCTGGGTATTGTTGAAATAAGTTTCTTTGTTGAATTCCCTATTTTTTATTGAAGGCAATTCGTGTCAGGAGTCTATTACCATGCCAGCTACTGCAGCTGTAAGCCATCCATCTGGTATGTAAGAATAACGATCCTGATACATATTCAGTGCATTTCACTGAGTCCTCTGGAAATCAGATGCACTTCAGGAGCAAATTAGGAGGCAAAAATGATCTGGGAACACAGCTATTTGAGACAGTATCCTGCCTAAAGTCATTGTAGGAGCAGTGAAGCATAAGGACATAATAAGCCAGTCACTAGTACCTTCTGTACATCCCTTCCCTCCTTTGCAAATCACCCTGCAGTGATTCAGACGAAGCACATTCTTTATGAAGGATAGGCAAGGTCCATTCTTGAATAACCATGCAACTTGGCTTCTGTTTTATCAAGACAGGTGTACTCCTGTCTTCAAAAAGGGCAAGAAGGAGGACCCGGGTAACTATAGACCAGTCAGCCTCACCTCCATTCCTGGGAAAGTGATGGAACACCTTATCCTTGGTGCCATCTTAAGGCATATCAAGGATAAGAGGGTTATGAGGAGCAGTCAACATGGCTTCACCAAGGGGAAGTCATGCTTGACCAATCTCGTAGCCTTTTATGAGGAAATAACACGGTGGATGGATGATGGTAGAGCGGTGGATGTGGTCTACCTTGACTTCAGCAAAGCATTTGACACGGTCTCCCACAGCATCCTTGCGGCTAAATTGAGGAAGTGTGGTCTGGATGATCAGGTAGTGAGGTGGACTGTGAACTGGCTGAAGGAGAGAAGCCAGAGAGTTGTAGTCTATGGGGCGGAGTCTAGTTGGAGGCCTGTATCTAGTGGAGTGCCTCAAGGGTCGGTACTGGGACCAGTATTATTTAATATATTCATCAATGATTTAGATGAGGGAATTGAGTGTACTATCAGCAAGTTTGCTGATGACACTAAGCTGGGAGGGGTGGCCGACACGCCAGAAGGCTGTGCTGCCATCCAGAGAGACCTGGACAGGCTGGAGAGTTGGGCGGGGAATAACTTGATGAAATATAACAAGGGAAAGTGTAGAGTCCTGCATCTGGGCAGGAACAACCCCAGGTTCCAGTATAGATTGGGGAACGACCTGTTAGAGAGCAGTGTAGGGGAGAGGGACCTGGGGGTCCTGGTGGATGACAGGGTGACCATGAGCCGACACTGTGCCCTTGTGGCCAAGAAGGCCAATGGCATCCTGGGTTGTATTAGAAGGGGGGTGGTTAGTAGGTCGAGAGAGGTTCTCCTTCCCCTCTACTCTGCCCTGGTGAGACCCCATCTGGAATATTGTGTCCAGTTCTGGGCCCCTCAGTTTAAGAAGGACAGGGACCTGCTGGAGAGAGTCCAGCGCAGGGCAACTAAGATGATTAAGGGAGTGCAGCATCTCCCTTATGAGGAAAGACTGAGGGAGCTGGGTCTCTATAGTTTGGAGAAGAGGAGATTGAGGGGTGACCTTATTAGTGTATATAAATATATAAAGGGGGAGTGTCACGAGGATGGAGCCAGGCTCTTCTCAGTGGCAAACAATGATAGGACAAGGGGCAATGGGTACAAATTGGAACACAAGAGGTTCCACTTAAACTTGAGAAGAAACTTCTTCTCAGTGAGGGTGACAGAACACTGGAACAGGCTGCCCAGGGGGGTTGTGGAGTCTCCTTCTTTGGAGACATTCAAAACCCGCCTGGACACGTTCCTGTGTAAGCTTATCTAGGCGTTCCTCCTCCGGCAGGGGGATTGGAGTAGATGATCTTTTGAGGTCCCTTCCAATCTCTAACATACTGTGATACTGTGATTTGGAAGTCTGGTTACCACATAAAGGAATGGGTAAAAAGTTTCAGGCTAAATGGTTAAGAAGTTGCATGTTTCAGTTAAGCTGAAACATCCTTCCTGCCCTTTTCCAGTCAATTCTAGTATAAAGAGGAAGTATCTTCTAATGTACTTTTCCCTTGATCTGAACTTTAAGCATCTGTTGAAATGAAGACATAGCTACTAAATTCCTCTTTTGGAAAGTAAACAGAAAAAGCATTACTCCACTACAAGTTTTCTGGAAAAAAGCTAAAGCTGTTGTGAGGTGAGGCCTGGTACTCTGAAGCTACACAATGGCTTGCACACCAAAAACCGATGAGAAAGAATTCATTTCTTCTCATTCAGTTCTTGATTATGTCCATAATTGTCCATTAGCCTGCTGTTACACTAGTGACTCACTCAAGGGCTCTTGACTTTTAGAAATACAGCAGATGGCAAGAAGATGCCCACCTGCTCTGTAGAATCAGTTAGAAACATAATACGTTGCTTCTATGAGGCCTTCCTTTCAAACAGATGGAAATAATTTATAGTCATTTATCTACCATTTTCAACGGTCTGCTTTACAGGTTTTAGTGTCTGCAAATTATTGCCATACAAAAGATTTCCTTCCCTTTTTATGTTGCGATTGCAACAAGCAAGGCAATCAAATAACAGGAATACTTCTGGGCTAATGTCATTGCTTCAGAGTGGGCGTTTGATTCATAAACCTCATTTTATATGTTAAGCAAAGGCATCCATCATAATTGCTATAGTTGTTTGCTGGGAAAGCATTTTGAAGTTCAGAATAAACTTCCTTGCAGAGAATCAAAATTTGTCCCTAGCAGATAATGAATATTTTTTTTCCTTCAAACATGTGAATATTTAAAATTCTAACGTCTACTCCACTAAATAATTATTGAAAATAAACGAACAAACCAACAGTGTAGAAGCAGGTTATTCATTGAAGAGCAATGAGTTTTCACTTGAATCACTGAAAACATAGGAACTATCAGAATTAGATTATTTTTTGTATATTTTTTGTTCTGCTGTCTTTACTAACATGACCAGATTTACTCATGCACATGGAAAATGGTGGAAAACATAGTTATTATTATTTAGAGTGGTAGGAACACAGCTATTTGGCACTTACTTAAATGGATCTTTCTTCTCTTTGAAGAGTAGGAGAGATCTTAGAATTATCAAATCATAGAATATCCTGAGTTGGAAGGGACCCATGAGGATCACTGAGTCTAACTCCTGGCTCTATACATGGCAACCTAAAACTTAAACCAAGTGTTGTCCAAACAGTTCTTGAACACCAACACACTTGGGGCCAAGAGCACTTCCCTGGGGAACTAGTTTGAGTGCTTGAGCACCCTCTCAGTAAAGAACTTCTTCCTAATATCCAATCTGAACTTCCCCTGATGCAGCTTTAAATCATTCCCTTGTGTCCTGTCACCAGACACCAGAGAGAAGAGATCAGCTCCTCCTTTTCCACAATGGAAAGCAATGAGGCTACCCCTCAGTCTCCTCTTCCCTGAGCTGAACAAGCCTAGTATACTCCTCTTAAGTCATGCCCTGTAGACCTTTCGCTATCTTTGTTACCCTCCTTTGGACATATTCTAATATTTTTATCTTTCTTATGTTGTAGAGACCAAAACTGGACACCATACTGAGGTGAGACCACATCAACAGTGGATATACTGGCACAATCACTTTTGACTGGTTAGCTAATGCTCCCCAGGGTACACTTGGCCCTTTTGTAGAAATATGGTTTCTAACACTTGTCTCCAATCACCTCAAGAATTGCTTATTCTCTTTGGCGAATAAATCAAACTTCTGATGAGACACTATATCAGAAGACGCAACAATGGTTGTTCTCAACTTCTATTCTTGCAGGCATTGCCCTTCACATAAGCTCAGAGGTTAGTCTGAATATATCTATTATTCATTTATAAATCAGGCCACATTTTTTTGTAGTGTCCAGTGGTAAAGCTGCAAGTAACCTGCTTCAGTGACTGTTTATCAGTGTCATCCTTCAGAATAAATCCAACCTTTGCAGGAGTCCAGAGAATGCATAAGCAGTGGGTTGCTCCCACAGGACCATTTGTCATCCGAAGGGCAGCAACATGCAGGATTTGGCAGAGTTACCTTGTTACCTAGCCCAGGTGACTTAGTTGAACATGATATTAAATTTACAGACAGCTCCCAGACTATAAGATAAACCTATCATAAAAGCTTCCTGCTGTTTTCCCTCTCTCTACTGGGAGGAATTCAGAGGAAGGACTTCAAAATTCTGGAGCTAGAAATCAGATTGTGTTCTCAGGAGCTTGTTCCACAGTTTTCCTAGTTGCTCATCAATATAGTTTCCCATCTACCTCCACCCATTAACAGCATCTCCCACCTCCAGAATACTGACGCCAGATTGCAAGGCAGGCAAATGGATGCTTGTATCTGGTCATTTTCCATCACTGGTAGGTGAGTGTTGAGAAAGGTGAATGTAACAAGTAACTTCATTTTCTTCAGAGCTCAAGCACAGTATTTTTCTGTGACACTGCTAATTACAGGAGTGACTGAGACCTATTTTAAGTAGGCATGCAACGAAAATATTTTCATATGCTAAGTTAAAGCTATGTAAAGATAGCCATAATTTTCCATCTAGTGGTGTGGGAGAAACAGTTAAGGTCTCCTGGCAATGATACACACCTGTGAGACAGGACTTGGTATAAAAAATGATCCCCACATTTTCAGGACGAATTCCTACTTGACCATTTTGAAAACTTGACAATTTTGAAAGCAGTTTGGGCTATTTTGAAAAAGTGACAGAAGAGAGGAATTTACAAGCATCTTTCAGAAATATAAGGCCAAATCCTGTATATATATGGCCAACTTTTATCTAATATTTCCAGAACATAACTCTGTGGTACTGAGTGGACCAATATCCATGTAAACTGCTCTGAACATGATGTAAACTGCTGACATTACAACAGCCTTTTAAAGGAAGTGTTGGGTTATGAAATCTAGTATAATAGTTAGTATAATAATCCTGCTAATTAGTTTAATTATATGATGGACCATAAGTCATTTCTCGTTTGATTTGTTGAGAATTTATTGTAGTTTATACATTTGCTTACATATTCAACTCAGTTAACAAACAAATGAAATATGTAAACATGTTTGAGCTACTTGGGTTTAGCAGGAAAGGTCACTCTATACTGGCAGTCTAGTTGGTCTAGTTCTTACAGATCTTTCTGTAAGTGGTCCAAACCAGTGACATTATTAGCTTTTGAATACACAGTCCCAAACTTCTGAGCTTCTGGGTGCCTGCCATTTTAAAGCTGATCACCTTTCCCTTGCAATCTGTATTCTGCAAACATCTCTAAAGCCTTCTAGTGCTCTCCCTATTGTTCTGTACTATAAACATGATCTGGTCCTATCAGACTTCTTCAGTCACATCCTAAAAGTAGCCCTACTAGCTTAGTGGTGGTTAATCTTCCTTACTGAAATGAGGTCATCTGACTGGTTTTCTTTGGGAGACAATTTGTGCATTAGAAATCCAGGATATCCACTGAACACGGTGGGTGTTGTTGCAAAAGCAACTTTGGATTATGGCTTGGATACCTTGTTAAAATTCAGTTAAATGATTTGCTGAAAGCAAAATGTTGGAACAATATTGTTTCAAACTTGAAATAGACTCAGTGGTCCTATGGCCCAAAATAATGTGTTTATGTATTACATGCAGAGTACAGCTTAGCTCTACTAATAGTGCCATGAAAAGAAAATCCTGATAAAATTAAACAATCAAGGAAGATAGGTGAGGTGTGACTTTATGTAGTAAACAGTGATTGAGGAAAGAAGAGAAAACAGCAGGACTCTGCATGGAGCAAATTAATTCATGCTGGAGTTTCAGGCTCCTGAAGAAATTAAATTGCCCACTTCTTAATCAGTACAGCTCCTTGCCATCTCAATTCTTTTCTTCATATTTCCTCTCCCATATTTAGCATAATTTGTTCTGTGTACAAGTTCCCTAATTTATGTTTTTACTGTATTTTTAATAGTTTTATTTTCAATTATTCTATAAGAGTGTGCTTTTATACATCCCTTTGAGGAAATGACCACACAACTATGACATTACTTTTTCTTTTTTGCTGTTGAAAATATAATTTACTCTTGGCCTCTGCTTTCTTTATTTCTTCTTTTTTAGTGTCCATAAAATTGAGGTATGAGACCATGCTGTTGCTGCATCTATGAAACACTGTATTACTTCATCTCTTTTGTGGGATAAACATATCAAGTATACTGGACACTACTTTCAGAGTAAGTCAGGACAAGAAAATTTAAAACTAGATATAGAACTAATGTTCAATCAAGCAGAGGTCTTCAAAAGACACAAAGGGAAAATGAACTAATATGAAATACTAATTTTAAATACTCCTTGTTTTTGAATAAGTTTGGAACTGAAAGATGAGTTCCAGATCTTAAATTAGCAACTCACTAATACACAAATATTGTGAACTGGAGTAATGGAGTATTATTTTCCCTCCTTCAGCTGAGTCTTTAAATCTGGCAGCATGAGTGTCATCCATTCTTTTGAAATGGTAGCAGCAACTGCAGAGAAAATGTAAATACCCATTATATGCTGTAAAGGGAGTCTGGAATAAATCAGAGCATTTTGGAAATTACATCAGTATTAGACTACAAGATAAAATACAAGCTTTATACTGTATACAGTTCTTTTAGTTTGCTTTGTTACTAGGTATTCTTAAAACTGCTATACATACACTCAATTTCCTTGCATAAATTATCATGATAATTTTTTGTTATTCATAATCCAAAAATTCTGTTAATCAAGGAAATATTTTGGATGACTGGGATATAGAAAACAGTGAGGTGGTTTTGGCAGAACCTCATTTCCAGAATCAGGCCCTGATTCAGGAAAGCACTTTAGCAAATGACTAAGTACAAACATGAGCTTTTGTTTGTGCTTTGTTGATTAGGGATCAACTTAAGCATGTACTTAATGTGTTTTGCTGAGCTAGGGCCAAAGTTCTGTCCATGAGCTTTAACTTCTGTCCAGTTCTGAGGATAGAAGTACAACCCACATGCAACAGAACTGGCAGATATTAAGAGATTTCCATTATTTCAAATGGGTATCATTTTTAGTTGATACCTTGTGAGAAGATCTCATCAGATTTATGTCTCTGAATATGAACCTTAGCATGATCTGGCTTTGAGCCCAGACACTCAGCTTCAGCTTTAAGCCTGATTCAGATCTGACACTGAACACCTCATCAGCTCCTTGTTGATAATACAGTATGGAAAGTGAATTATCTTGTAGCTGGGAGACGTGGTTCATCAATACAAGGATGACATATATTGTGAAGTATCACTGATATCGAGAAAAGAGAAATTGGTCCTTGGGATTTCCATGCCTGCATCTGCCCCTACCACTACATTTCTTCTGTAGGATTTCTGTTTTAATGCTCAATATTGTTATTATGTCATGTATCTTGAAAAAAATTAAAACTACCACTAGAATTCTGATTTTAGTATTTAGCTGTAGCTGAAGTTTCTCGAAATCTATTCAAGTTAGTACTAATGTATGTAACTTGCTAAAGGCTAGCACAGTGTTTTTAGTTCGTTTTCAAACTAATCATCTCAAGCCTTCTTTTCAGGTGGGTTATTTTAATTATTTTTTCCCTTAGTTAGGAGAATTGCCTTCACTTTTTTCTTTTTTTTTTAATTTCTGCAGAAGAATAATTGAAAAACTTGCATACCAGCCCCTGACTTCTACTTTATTCTTCTCTTGACAAGTTAACATGGACAGTTCCAAATAGCTGCATTCCCATTACTTGTGACATGCTTAGGATAACTTCAGCTAGTGTCTTGTTCTATTCTGACAAGTAAAAATCAAAAAAAGGCCAAATGATAAAATTGGTATTTAACAGTCACAATGAATTGACAGTGATTATAGAATCATATAAGACTTCTGTTCTCAGTTCTGTTTCCAAAAGAAGACATATGGCTTTTTCATTCACTTACTGTTGCACATTCAAAACTTGCATATAGTATTTGTGGACAAAATTCTTGACTTTGTCTTTAAAAAACAGATCCTACCCATTCTGTGAGAAGGACCTTAAGCCTTTTATTATACTATCTCATATTAGCTCAAGTGTCTTGATTCATGTTAAATGTGCCTGTGATGCCTGCTGTCCCAAAAGACATTTTTTGACTATATTAAATGAGTGTCTGTAACTGAATATCAGGTTTGTGACCATTTGAGGAACCTGAACATATACAAATCTATATGATCTGATGAGATCCATTCCAGAGTCCTGAGGAAACTGGCTGATACAGTTGCCAAGCCATTCTCCATGGTATTTGAGAATTCATGGGAGTTAGGAGAGGTCCCTGGTGAATTGAAAAATGGCAATATCACACCCATTTTAAAAGAAGGTAGAAAGGAGGACCCTGGGAACTGTCAACCTGTCATCTCACCTCTGTAACTGGGAAGATCATGGAACAGAACCTTCTAGAAGCCATGCTGAGGCTCATGGAGGACAGGGAGGTGATTCAAGACAGCCAGTAAGGCTTCACAAGTGTCCTGCCTGACCAACTTAATGTCCTTCTATGACAGAGTTACTATGTCATTGGGCAAATGAAGGGCTATGGATATGGTCTATCTGGACTTCTGTAAAGCTTTGCCTCAGTCCCCCACAACATCCTTCTTTCTGATCTGGAGAGATAAGGATTTGACGGGTGAAGTGTTCAGTGGATCAGGAATTGGCTGGATGGTCACATCCAGAGGGAAGCGCACAATGGCTCATTGTCTGGATGGACACCAGTGGCAGGTGGTGTCCCTTAGGGATCTGTACTGGGACCAGTACTCTTTACCAGTACTGTCCTGGGTTCAGCAGTAGCAGTCATTTTTCTCAGTAGCTGATGCAGTGCTGTGTTTTTGACTCTCAGCCTGAGAACAACGCTGATAACACCAATGTTTTCAGTTGTTGCTCAGTAATGTTTACTCTGATCAAGGACTGTCTGAGTCACATGCTCTGGCAGGAAGAGGAGGGGAAGCTGAGAAGAATCAGAGACAGGACACTTGACCCAGACTAGCCAAAGAGGTATTCCATACCACAGCACACCATGCCCAGTATATAAACTGGTGGCAGTTACCCAGAAGTGCTAGATCGCTGCTCAGGTTGGGCTGGGTATTGGTCGGTGAGTACTGAGCAGTCATATTCTCTTCCCTTGTTATTTCCCTTATTATTATTATTATTGGTGGTAGCAGCAGTGGTTTCTGTTACACCTTAGTTACTGGGCTGTTCTTATCTCAAACTGTGGGAGTTACATTCTTTCAATTCTCCTCCCTGATCCTCTGGGAACAGAGGGAGGGACAGGGGGAGTGAGCGAGCGACTGTGTGGTTCTGAGTTACTATCTGGGCTGAAACCAAGACAATTCTTTTTGGCACTCAGCATGGGGCATGAAGGGTTGAAATAACAACAGATATGACAAGAGTGTGTCTAATCGTGTTTCGTGATAAGCATTAATTGTTTCGGATTAATAGTCACTCATCACAATGTGTTTTATTTGCTCTCAGTGTTGCTGCTCTTGATCTCAGAGTTTCAGCATGTCGTACCTTACTTACAGCCAGTATTTGCTGTCAGTGTTCATCGGCAGGGGACCTTAGGCTAAGGTTCTTGTTTCATTGTACTTTATGGTAATGACTTCTAATACAGTAGACTCATTGATCATGAAACTGATCTGGCTTGCGTTCCCAGTGTGGTCACCACCTCTATACTTTAGGAGGTACATAATAGGGGTGTTTAGCAATTACACATCTTTTTTCCCCTCCTTGAGTGGTCAACCTGTGAAGGAGACATTCTCTTATCTTCCCAGACACCACCCCCCCCCCCACCCTCCCCCCAGTTTACAGCATCATTTGAGAGTTCTGAAGGTTTTGAATGGCCTTTGGGTACCTTTGAGACCTGCCTGCTGACTGTGATGTGGATCACCGTGTTGGCACACATACAGAGTGTGTTTTACCCACGACCATTTTGTCTGATCTCGAAAGTTAAGCAGAGTTGGGTTTGGGTCTTGTCTAGGGTTAGACGATAATATAGGACAACCAAGAGATTTTCCCCAAAGCTGAACAGTCATGAGTAGCAGGGTTTGTGGGATAGCATGGGCAAGTATCTAGGCCAGTGGACCCCTCCAGTACTTTGGAACTTCACCACTGAACAAGTGCAAAATCCAGAAAAACTAGTAAAACATTTAAATGAGGTGTACTGTCATCCCAGTCATACCAGAGAGGGACAAATCATGGCAATGTGTTGGAGCTTGGCCTATGCTTACAGAGCCCTGTTCAACACCATCTAGCACCTTCAAAGGGAAATAAATGTCTCTGGATCTGATGGCAAAGCAACTGACAATGCAGCTACTCTAACTCCAAATAACACAGCTATTCCAACTCCAAGTACAGCAACTACACCAACACCAGTGACAAGTACAGCAGCTACTCAAACTCCAATCGCAAGACATTTCAGCTACTCCAGCTCCAAGCACAGCAGCTACACCAACCCCAGCTACCCAAACCCTGACAACAGATACTGCAGCCAGTCAAACCACAGTGATAATCACTACAGCTAAACCAGAGGACCAATTCGTGCCAATATCAGTTGCCCCTGTATGCAAGGGGAAAAGCAAAAACAGAGACAAGAAGGATGAAGAAGCAAGATGAAGAAGCAATGGCAATGCACTTACTACCTGGGACAACATCTGATCAGGAGTCATCATCACATGAATCAGAGGCAGAAGAGGAAGAAGAGGTGACGTCTTGGCTCCGGACCTCAACAGAGCTACGGAATACGCAAAAAGCACATCATCACCTGGTTGCTCCGATGCTGGGACAATGGGGCTGACGGTGACGAACTAGAAGGTAGAGAAACCAAACAGCTGGGATCACTTGCTAGGGAAGGGGGAACTGACAAAGCAATTGCAAAAGAGAACAGTTCCTCAGCCTTTGGAAGCAGCTCTTGGCAGCTGTGAAAGAAAGGTTTCCATACAAGGGCGATGTTATGAGTCATTCATCCAAGTGGACTATTCTAGAGAAAGGCTTCCAGTCTCTGAGGGAATCAGCCATTATAGAGACAATCTATTGCAAGCAGGATGCCAGGAAAGGACCCATAGATCCAGATAAAGTTGAATGTACATGACCCATGTGGTGGAAGTTTACACAGAATGCACCATCATCATATGCCCATTCATTGGCAGAAATAACCTGAAATGACTTAGCACCATCAACAGTGGATGAAGTGATTGATCAGCTTCAAGAGTTCGAAGACAATCTCACCCTTTCCATCATTTCATCTGTGGAAAAACTGTCCCAGGACCTCAAACAATTCAGAGATGGTCTATCAGGTCTATCCAGCTCCCCACGTGTACCGAGCTACTAACAAAAGGCATCCTACTGCTCAAGAGAGAAGATATAGAAGGTATATGCCAGGGGCCACCCTATGGTTTTATGAGTGGGATCACAGAGAAGACATTATGAAGTGGGATGGAAAACCCACCTCAGCTCTGGAGGAAGGGGTGCGTGAATTGGAGAGCAAAGGTCAAGGCTGATCACCCCATGAAAGCTGCAGCTTCAGTCTCTGTTGAGCAGGCTCCCAGATGGAGTGAAAGAGCTGATTTTAGTCCAGCTCCTGTGATAAAAAAGGCTAATCCCTGTCTACCAGGCATAAATGACCAATATTGTGATCACTATCAGGGGGGCCCTGCCTCCAGCCAGGTGGAGGTAGGGGACAATCAGATTTACTGGATTGTGTGGATCAAATGGCCTGGCACATCTGTCCCACAGAAAGTTTAAGGCTCTAGTAGATACTGATGCACAGTGTATCCTGATGCCATCAAGCTGTCAAGGGGTGGAACCCATCTATGTTTCTAGAGTGACAGGAAGATCCCAAGAGTTGACTGTACTGGAGGCTGAAATCAGTCTGACTGGGAGGAAGTGGCAAAAGCTGGTTTTGCCATAAAATGGAGTAAGGTCAAGGGACCTGCAGAGGAGATTCAGTTTTGGGGAATAAAATGGCAAGATGGACATCACCAGATCCCCACAGACGTGATCAACAAGGTAACAGAAATGTCTCCACCAACTAATAAGAAAGAAACACAAGCTTTCTTGGGTGCTGTGGGGTTCTGGAGAATGCACATCCCAAATTACAGTTCTGTTGTAAGCCCTCTCTATCATGTGACCCGTAAGAAGAATGATTTTAAATGGGGCCCTGAGCAACAACAAGCCTTTGAGCAAATTAAGCAAGAGATAGTTCATGCAGTAGCCTTTGGACCAGTCCGGACCCGGCCAGATGTAAAAAATGTATTGTACACTGCAGCCGGGGAGAATGGTCCTACCTGGAGAGGCTGGCAGAAAGCTCCAGGGGAGACTCAAGTCAACCCCTTGGGTTTTGGAGTCGAGCATAAAGAGGATCTGAGGCCAGCTATACCCCAATTGAGAAAGAGATACTGGCAGCCTATGAAGGGGTTCGAGCTGCTTCAGAGGTGATTGGCACTGAAGTGCAGCTCCTCCTGGCATCCTGATTGCCCGGGCTGGGCTGGATGTCCAAAGGCCTCCTCTACACATCATGCAACTGATGCTACAGGGAGTAAGTGGGCTGCACTGATTACACAACAAGCTTGAATAGTAAATCCCAGTCATCCAGGCCATCTAGAATTCATCATGGACTGGTCAGAGGGCAAAGATTTTGTAATGTCACCAGAGGAGGAGGTGATGCATGCTGAAGAGGCCCCACCATATAATAAACTGTCACAAAGTGAAAAGCAGTATGCCTTGTTTACTGATGGGTCCTGCCGTATTGTGGGAAAGCATCGGAGATGGAAGGCAGCTGTATGGAGTCCCTGATGACAAGCTGTAGAAACTGCTGAAGAAGAGAGTGAATCGAGTCAGTTTGCCAAGGTGAAAGCCATCCAGCTGGCCTTGAACATTGCTGAACAAGAAAAGTGGCCAGTACATTATATCTATACTGGCTTCTGGATGGTGGTAAATGCCTGTGGGGGTGGTCACAGCAACGGAAGCAGAGTTAACTGGCAATGCAGAGGTAAACCCATCTGGGCTGCTGCACTGTGGCAAGATACGGCTGCCCGGGTGCAGAACCTGGTGGTGAAGGTAAACCATATAGATGTTCATGTACCCAAGAGTCAGGCCACTGAGAAACACCAGAACAACCAACAAGTGGATAAAGCTGCTAAGATTGAAGTGGCTCAAATGGACTTAGATTGGCAACATAAGGGTGAATTATTTTTGGCCCAGTGGGCCCATGACATTTCAGACCATCAGGGCAGAGATGCAACATACAGATGGGCTCATGATGGAAGGGTGGATTTAAGAGATGGAGTCTGACATCATGGGCTGGATGGACTCAGCAGCTTTATAGGGATTGCACTAAGGAATAAACTCTCTCTCTCTCTCTCTCTGTGTATATATATATATATGAGATAATAGTGGTAGTATATTGAAAATGTGGGATCTGTGTGTGACGTGAATGGTACGGAATAAGGGGTGGATACTGTCCTGGGTTCAGCAGTAGCAGTCATTTTTCTCCTTCTTAGTGCAGGGCTGTGTTTTTGCCTTTCGGCCTGGGAACTCTAACAATGATATTTTTAGTTGGTGTTCAGTAATGTTTACTCTGATCAAGGACTTTCTGAGTCTCATGCTCTACCAGGGAGGAGCAGAGGCCGAGAGGAAGCGGAGACAGGACACTTGACCCAAACTAACCGAAGAGGTATTCCATGCCAAAGCAAGTCATGCCCCGTATATAAACTGGGGGCAGTTACCTGGAAGGGCTAGATCACTGCTCGGGTTGGGCTGGGTATCGGTTGGCAGGTGGTGAGCAGTTGTATTCTCTCCCATTGTTATTTCCCTTATTATACTTTTTCACAGATACCCCCTTGATGTGGGGAAAGTACTTGTGTGCCCTTGTGAGCTTGGGAGCTATGCTGGTGGTGGCATATGCCACTGGTAGGGTCTCCCATGCCAGAGAGGTCTCAACTGAAGGGTCAGGCAAAGCACGTCCATGGGCAGGATGGGCTCACTAGCCTTCAGGCAACCATCCTAGGAAAAGGACAACTCTAACTTAAAACCCAGGCAGATGGAGCTCATTTAGCTCTGTAAGGCAATCCATCTGAGAGAAGAATACTCTAACCAAACCTACAACCTGATGATTTTGAAGTCACCGTACAAGCTTGCTAGGCCCTGGCTGATAAACCTCAGGTGTAAAGGGTGGGGCCACTTCCATGCACGTTGTAACTCACCTAAAAAATCCACTGCACAGGCACGAAGGATTTACCCACACTTGCAAAGCCCTGTAGCCACAGGCGAGGGATGAAACGGCAGGTGATAAGGTGCACTGGAAGTCGCAGACCCAACCCTGCATGCAGGTGGCTCAGGACATTGGTCGCTCGAGACTGACCCAGGAGATGACAGTTTTGTTCGGCAGCATCCTGAATGACCAAGCAGCCTTTTTCAAGGACAGCACTGCTTGCTCCATATGGAGAGAGGCCTAGAAGAGGAGGCCTAACCAAAGCTCATCTCCCTCTCCACCTGCTTGGCTAGCCATGGCCAACTGACATCTTCTGTTGCTGTTGATTAAAGACAAAGAGACAAAGGCATCATCTGCCTCCAAAGGTGTGCTCAGATTGACACTCGCATGTTGGAACATCAGAACCATGCTTGATACAGTGAACAGTGGGCGTCCTGAGCACCGTTCTGCGCTAATTGCCCATGAACTGTCACGACTCAAAATCGATATTGCTGCTCTCAGTGAAGTTCGTCTTCATGAGGAAGGTAGCCTCAAAGAACATGGTGCTGGCTATACACTCTACTGGTCAGGCAAACCCAAAACTGAAAGTCATCTTTCTGGAGTCGGCTTCATGATTAAAAACTCCATCATCTCTAAACTTGAAAATTTGCCGATAGGTCATTCCGACCGTATTATCTCCTTACGTCTTCCACTACACAATAAGCAACATGTTGTTCTTTTCAGCATATATGCTCCAACTCTGCAAGCTGACCCTGCAGAAAAAGAAAAATTCTACTCCGACCTGCGTCACCTCACTCAGAAAGTTCCTATAGAAGATAAGATCATAATCCTTGGTGACTTCAACGCCCGAGTAGGAAAGAACTTTGAAGCCTGGAAAGGAGTACTAGGCAAGCACGGTGTTGGCAGCTGCAATGATAACGGTCGTCTCTTACTAGAGTTCTGTGCAGAGCAACAGCTTACCATCACCAACACTATCTTCCAGCAGAAAGACAGCTGGAAGACAACCTGGATGCATCCTTGATCTAAACATTGGCACCTTATTGATTATGTTTTAGTGCGCCAGAGAAATATTCATGATGTCTGCCAGACCAGAGTGATGCCTAGTGCAGAATGCCAAACAGACCACCGCCTTGTGCGTTGCAAACTTAATTTCCACTTCAAGCCCAAACCTAAGAGGGGCGGCATTCCGAGGAGGAGGCTCAATGTTGATAATCTTCAAATAGCTGCAGTGAGGGACAGCTTTCAGGCTAACCTTCAAACTAGGCTTGAAGACCAACTTATAGATTCTTCTCCTGAAGCGCTTTGGCAACATATTAAAAATAGCATCCTGCAGTCCTCCGTAGAATCCATTGGGTTCTCCTCAAAGAAAAACAAAGACTGGTTTGATGATAGCAACCAGGAGGTCCAGGAATTGCTGACAAAAAAGAGATCTGCTCATCAAGCACACCTCGCTCAGCCACTCTGCCATGTAAGAAAAGCAGCCTTTCGTCTTGCATGTAGCAAACTCCAACAGAAACTTAGAGACATCCAGAACAAGTGGTGGGTCAACCTAGCAGAAAAGACTCAATTATGTGCAGATTTGGGTGACCACAGAGGATTCTATGAGGCTCTGAAGGCAGTGTATGGACCCACATTCCAGGTTCAAAGCCCCTTACTTGGTGCAGATGGCCAAACGCTTCTTACAGATAAAATCTCCATCCTGAATCATTGGTCTGAACATTTTCAAACCCTCTTAGGGCTAATCGTGTAGTCCAAGGTGAAGGAATCCAGCACATTCCGCAACATCCGGTGAAAAACGAATTGGATTTAGCCCCTACCATGGGAGAGACTCTTAAGGCCATACAGCAGGTGAAAACTGGCAAGGCAGCTGGGGTTGACGGAGTCCCACCTGAAATATGGAAGCATGGAGGCCAAGCACTTCATGCTAAATTCCATGAGTTAGTTGTGCGCTGTTGGGAACAAGGTAAATTACCATCAGACTTTCGTGATGCAATCATCGTCACTCTGTATAAGAAAAAAGGTGTCAAGTCAGACTGCTCAAGCTACCGTGGTATAACTCTGCTCTCCATTGCTGGTAAAATTCTTGCAAGAATACTATTGAACAGACTAGTACCTGCTATCGCAGAAGAACTTCTACCTGAAAGTCAGTGTGGTTTCAGAGCTAATAGAAGTACCACAGACATGGTATTTGTTCTCAGACAACTGCAAGAAAAGTGTAGAGAACAGAATAAGGGGTTATATGTAACTTTCGTTGACCTCACCAAAGCTTTTGACACTGTGAGCAGAAAAGGCCTGTGGCTGATCTTGGAACGATTAGGTTGTCCCCCCAAGTTCCTCAAAATGATTATTCTGTTACATGAGGATCAGCAAGGCCAAGTCAGGTATGGCGATGCACTCTCTGAGCCTTTCCCAATAACCAATGGTGTGAAACAAGGTTGCGTTCTCGCACCAACCTTATTCACAATCTTCTTCAGCATGATGCTCCAAAGGGCTACAGCAGACCTCGACGAACAAGACGGCATTTATATTCGATATCGTACTGATGGTAGCCTATTCAATCTAAGGCGACTGAAGGCCCACACTAAGACCCTAAACCATCTTGTCCGTGAACTGCTCTTTGCTGATGATGCCGCCCTTGTTGCCCACACAGAAGCAGCTCTGCAGCGTTTAACATCTTGCTTTGCGGAGGCGGCTGAGGTTTTTGGGCTGGAAGTCAGCTTGAAGAAGACAGTAGTCCTCTACCAACCTGCACCGCAAGAAGATTGTCGCCATCCCCACATTACCATTGGCGAGTCAGAGCTTAAGACAGTTCAGCAGTTCAGCTATCTGGGAAGCATCATTTCCTCGGATGCCACGATCGACAAAGAGATAGACAACAGAATAGCAAAGGCATATACAGCCTTTGGAAAACTCCATAAAAGAGTCTGGTGCAATAAACACCTGAAGAAAAGTACAAAGATCCGTGTCTACAGAGCCATTGTATTGTCTACTCTTTTATATGGGTCTGAATCATGGGTCATCTACCGTCATCACCTGCGACTCCTGGAACGCTTTCATCAGCACTGCCTCCGTACAATTCTAAACATCCATTGGACTGACTATGTGTCTAATGTCACTGTCCTCGAACAGGCAGGGGTCACCAGCATCGAGGCCATATTGCTGAAATTGCAGCTGCGCTGGGCAGGGCACGTCTCTAGGATGAAGGATCACCGCCTCCCCAAGATCGTGTTTTACGGTGAACTTGCCACCGGTAGCCGCAAGAGAAGTGCCCCAAAGAAGAGATATAAGGACTCCCTGAAACAATACCTTAGCCTTGGCCATATTGACTACCATCAGTGGTCCACCTTGGCCTCCAATCGGGAGACTTGGAGGCACACCATACATAATGCTGTTGACTCCTTTGAGAGCTCACAAAGAACTAGTCTCGAGGAGAAAATACAATGCAGAAAGAATCACACCCCACCTGTACCACCCAAGGAGACCTTTTGCTGTGCTTTTTGCAACCGGATTTGCCTATCCCACATTGGCCTTTTTAGTCATCAGCGAGCTTGTAGTAAGTGTGGGGAAAGCCCTTTCCAAATCTTCGTTCACGAAGTCAAGCCATGATGATGATGTTTATTATTATTGGTGGCAGCAGTAGTGGTTTTGCGTTATACCTTAGTTACTGGACTGTTCTTATCTCAATCTGTGGGAGTTACATTCTTTCCATTCTCCTCCCCATCCCTCGGGGAACGGAGGGAGGAAGTTGGGGGGGAGTGAGCGAGCGGCTGTGTGGTTCTGAGCTACCGACTGGGCTTAAACCATGACAGCTCATCTGGATGAACACCAGTGACAGGTGGTGTCCCTTGGGGATCTGTACTGGGACCAGTACTGTTTAATATTGTCATGGTTTAAGCCCAGACAGTAAGTCAGAATCATGCAACTCAAAGGTTGAGGGGATCCAGAGGAGAAATGGAAAGATGACCAGAGGGATGGAACACCTCTGCTATGAGGAAAGGCTGAGAGAATTGGGCTTGTTTAGCCTGGAGACGAGAAGAGTCCTGGGAGACCTTTTTGTGGCCTTTCAGTTCTTAAAAGGGGCCTGTAAGAAAGATGGGGAGAGACTTTTTAGCAGGTCTGTTGTGATAGGACGAGGGGTGATGATTTTAAACTAAGAGAGATTCAGGCTGGATACAAAGAAAAAAATGTTTACAGAGAGGCTGGTAAAGTACTGGCACAGGTTGCCCAGAGAGGTGGTGGATGCACCATCCCTGGAGACGTTCAAGGCCAGGCTGGATGTGATTCTGGGCAACCAGATCTAGTTGAAGATGTCCCTGGTCATTGCAGGGGGGCTGGACTAGATGACCTCTGAAGGTCTCTTTCAAGGCTAACTATTCTATGATTCTATGATTCTGGGATAAGTTCCTTCTTCTCTGGCACATCAGCCCAAATACTCTCTTTGGAACACAGTGCCTTTATATAAACTAATTAAAATTTCCAAACTTGTTATGCCATTGAGATTTGTAATTCTAAGTCAGTATAAGACATATATATGAAATGCTGCCTCTCTGTGGGAAAATAATGGATGTTGGTTTAGCTGACTTTGGCATTGTTTTTCTGTCTCCTGTGCTGTACATGCATGCGTGCCTGAGTAGAGGAACACAGTGGATAAACATGTATTGTCATGTGTGTATTGAGTAAGTCAGAGATTTTATGAGATTGACTAGCACTACTTATTTAATTAAACAGTCTGATGATCTGTTCACACCATTTATTTCAGGTTTATCACCCTATCATAATTTATGTTTACAAGAAGATAAATATACATTGAAAAAGAAAAGCAGAGTGCCCCCAAATGCTTAACAATGAGCCAAGTTTATGGAATGACAAGAACATATTTAGTTTCTACAGTTTTATAAAGGTTTAGATCAAGAGTATGAGTATTCAAGAGTATGAGTATTAAATTCTACATGTTTTTATGCACTAAATGTTCATTTCATGAAATATGAAGAAATGTACATGACACCTCATTGATCCAAAAATGCAATTGAACAATGTCATACCATCAATCTCTGCAGCTTAGACAGCAACATCTTGACTTGATTTCCTAAAACCATTGCTCAGAAATACTTTGAGTTATCCTGTGACAACAATCAATGCTGCTAGCTTTTTTTAACAATATGCAAGAAAAATAAGCGTGTCGGCTGCAGAGTTTGGAAGTGCATCAGTTGCAGGGCACACAGCCTCAGGAAAAACAGGGGAGAGAGCATCATTCTTGGGTTAATCGCAGGCTTTCTGGCTGAAATAATAAGAAACATTATTATACGAGGCATTTGCCTCAGTAATGCTTAAGTGGAATGCTACATGTGAAAAAGCATGACTACAAAGTCTTTGTGAGGTATTTCAATATAAGGATCACTAAATTTGACACTGGATTGTTGATGCCATCTTTCATGTCTTAAGAAAATTTCTGAAGGCCACCTGTCTCAGATATCTCTATAGTTGTCTGCAGTACTGGCACGATGGCATCTAGAAAAACAGAAATAGAAATAACGATGTTTGGTTTTATGCAAAAATGGATTGCTTATGTTTGATTTTGAGAAAATATCTCATTTTACTTTCAGTTAAACAATCTTCATGTTCAAAAACAACTGAAAAGATAATAAGTTCATATTTTCTATCTGCACTGTAATATTTTTCACTATTTGTTTTTGTTTCATTGAAAGAACGTTTACTTTTGAAAACTTGCTGTTGAACCAAAGGGCATTGTAATAACATGTTATGTCCCTCAAGTAGCCACAGTAGAGAGCAATCAGTCCCTGAATAATGCATATTACTTTCAGTCACAGAAAAGATTAAAACTAGGCAATGATATTATTACCTGTGCTTTGATGCAGGCCTATAATAAGTAACCTGCTTTTGTTGCTCTAAAGTAAATCTCCAGAAATCTGTCCTGTTTTTCTTTTATTTTGTTCCGTACATGGTTGCTCTTGAGCCAGAATGAATCACTGAAGCTGCTGTTTTGTCTTTAAGTCATCTGATGGATTCTTTTCGTTCTTGTGCAGAAGACATTTTCAAGGAAATAAGAAGAAAAAATGAATTCTATTTAAAAATAATTGGGCTCACTTTACAATGACTGACTTCAGGAATTTGGGCTGCTTTATGCTGATGAATCTTAAAAGTTAGGAAAAAAAAGCATTTTAACAATATATTATTTTTCTGGTTTACTCAGCAATTCTGCAAAATTGTGATGTTTAGCAACTCTAGATTTTGCTCAGGAATGGCAGGCTACGATAGTCACTAAAGCCAACTATATGCTGGGCTGCATCCCCAACAGGGTGAGCAGCAGGTCAAGGGAGGGGATTCTCCCCCTTTGCTGTGCTCTGGGGAGACCCCCCCTGTGGTCGTGCATCCAGCTCTGGGGCAGCAACACAAGAGGGACGTGGAGCTGTTGGAGAGAGTCCAGAGGAGGCCATGGAGATGCTGTGAGGGCTGGAGCAGCTCTGCTCTGGAGACAGGCTGAGAGAGCTGGGCTGGTTCAGCCTGGGGAAGAGAAGGCTCCTTAAGGGGAGACCTGAGAGCAGCTGCCAGTGCCTAAAGGGGCTACAAGAAGCATAGAGAGGGGCTTTTGAGAGGGCCCAGGACAAGGGGAATGGCTTTAACCTGACAGAGGGGAGATTGAGATGAGCTCTTAAGAAGAAGTTCTTCCCTGTGAGGGTGGTGAGGTGCTGGCACAGGATGCCCAGAGAAGTTGTGGCTGCCCCATCCCTGGCAGTGTTCAAGGCCAGGTTGGATGGGCTTGGAGCAACCTGGTCTGGTGGAAGGTGTCCCTGCCCGTGGCAGGGGCAGTTGGAACTAGATGAGATTAATGTCCCTTCCAACCCAGACCACTCTGGGATTCTGTGGTTCCTCTCTGCAGCAGGTCACTGGTGATGAAGAAGAGCCTTCTGTATGCTCTGCCTACTGAAGAACGCGCAACAGTGCAAGAAGACAGCATTTCTGTCCTGGAAATAAGGTAGAAGGGACAGAGCTTGTCTACAGCTGCCATGGAAAGAAGACAGTAGTCAAATGAGGAGGAACTGGCAAGCAGAACCATGGAAAATGGAGCTTATTTTCACTGCAGCTCCTGAAGTATTTTCTAGATCACAATCAGAGCATCTGTTTCTGAGAAGGGAGGTTCTGCTTCCCCTCTCATATCCCCTACCAGTCTTAATCTCTCCTTCAGCAGGAGCACTGAAGGACATCAGATGCTTTCCTTGTCCTCCTGATGTCTTTCTTTGCTTCTGCCCAGAGCTGCCCGATTTTGCTGATAAAATATCTCAAATTTCTTATCTTTTCAGTGAGTTCCAAAAAGGTCACCACAAACACATCATGTTTCCTGATTCGGAGAAAACTCCAGGAACAAACTTGCCAACAAAGTTTTCAAGCTGACAAGCAGGTATTCTTTATTGCAGCGCCGGGAGACACGGGGGATAACTCCTCCTAACGTGTGTCCCTGTCCTGGGTTTAGCAGTCGCAGTCATTTTTCCTGGTAGCTGGTGCAGTGCTGTGTTTTGACTTTCAGCTGGGAACAGAGCTGAAAAACAATGATGTTTTGGTTTGGCCAAGGACTCTGTGGCCTCATGCTCTGCCAGGGAGGAGGGAAGCCGGGAGGAAGCAGAGACAGGACACCTGACCCAAACTGACCAAAGAGGTATTCCATACCACAGCACGTCATGCACAGGATGTAACAGGGGAGTGACCCGAAAAGGGCTAGAACTGCAGGGTTGGAGGAGGTATCGGTCGGTGCTTGATCGGGCTGGGGGCAAGTTATCGGTTGGCTGGTGATGAGGTGTTGTATTCTCTTCCCTTTTTATTTCCTTTATCATTACTATTATTGGTGGTAGCAGCAGTGATTTGTGTTATACCTTAGTTACTAAACTGTTCTTATCTCAACCCGTGGGAGTTGCATTCTTTTTGATTCTCCTCTCCGTCCCTCCGAGAGTAGGGGGAGGGCAAGAAGGGGGGGAGTGAGTTAACAAGCTGTTTGGTTGGGTTAAACCACGACAGTTCTTTCTGGCGCCCAATGTGGGGCTCGAAGGGGTTGAGATAACAACAGATCTGACCGGATTAATAGTCACTCGTCACAATGCTGATTTATTGGCTCTCAAAGTTGTTCCTCTTGATCTCACAGCTTCAGAATGTTGTAACTTACTTAGAGCCGGTATTTGCTGTGTTAGTGTTTATCAAGTGTGGGGCTTGGGCTAAGGTTCCTGTCTCACTGTACTTTATGGCAATGACTTGTAATACGGGCGGGCTCCAGCAGCAGGGCGGGACGGACGTGGCCGTGGACTGGTCCCTGGCCGTCCGGCTGCTCCTCACCGTCCTGGCCCTCGCCCTCGCCTCCGTCTGCGTGAGGCTCTGGGGAGCCGAGGGGGGGCGGCCCCGGGAGCCGGCGGCTGCTGAAGCGGCCCGGGAGAGCGGCCCCGGGGACCAAGCGGGAGCGGGACCGGAGGCCGCGCGGGGACGGCTGCCGGTGGAGGAGGTCGGGGCGGTCGAGGAGCGGGAGGAGGCGGCTGCCGAGCAGCGGGAGAAGGCGGCGGAGGAGCCGAGCCCCGCGGAGGAGCCGAGCCCCGCGGCCGAGCCCAGCCCCGCGACGGCCGAGAGCATTCCCCGGAAGCCGCCCGCCGAGCCCCAGGAGGACGCAGGAGACCCCGCAGCATTTCCCAGCAAGGCAGAGGAGGAAGATCTGGACTCAGGAAAAGAGAAGCTGGTGGTGGGAGAGCCGGCAAGCACAGCAGCTACACCAGCCCCAGTGACAAGTACAGCAGCACCACTTGAGAGTTCTGAAGGTTTTGGATGGCCTTTGGGTACCCTTGGGATCCGCCTGCTGATTGTGATGGGGATCAGCATGTTGGCACACACACAGAGTGTGTTTTACCCACCACCATTGTGTCTGATCTCAGAAGTTAAGCAGAGTCGGGTTTGGGTCTTGTCTGGGGTTAGACAACGATATGGGAGGACCAAGAGGTTTCCCCCAAGGCTGGACAGCCATGAGTGGCAGGGCATGTGGGACATTATGGGCAAGTATCTAGTCCACTGGGCCCCTCCAGTGCTTTGGAAGCATTGGAGATGGAAGGACAGTGAATTATTTTTGGCCCGGTGAGCCCATGACACTTCAGGCCATCAGGGCAGAGATGCAACATATAAATGGGCCCGTGATCGAGGGGTGGACTTAGCAATGGACACTATTGCCCAGGTTATTCATGTGTGTAAACACTGCATACAGCCTCTCCTGCTCTGAAAGACTGTTACAAGAGATGGAGCCTGACATCATGGACTAGATGGACTCAGCAGCTTTATAGGGACTGGTCCATGCACTACGATGAGAGTGCACTGAGATCAGAGTGATGGTATATTGAAAATGTGGGATCTGAGCATGACGTGAATGGTATGGAATAAGGGGTGAATAATGTCCTGGGTTTAGCAGTGGCAGTCATTTTTCTTGGTAGCTGGTGCAGTGCTGTGTTTTGACTTTCAGCTGGGAACAGAGCTGAAAAACAATGATGTTTTGGTTTGGCCAAGGACTCTGTGGGCCTCATGCTCTGCCAGGAAGGAGGGAAGCCGGGAGGAAGCAGAGACAGGACACCTGACCCAAACTGACCAAAGAGGTATTCCATACCACAGCACGTCATGCCCAGGATGTAACAGGGGAGTGACCCGAAAAGGGCTAGGACTGCAGGGTTGGAGGAGGTATCGGTCGGTGCTTGATCGGGCTGGGGGGGCAAGTTATCGGTCGCCTGGTGATGGGGTGTTGTATTCTCTTCCCTTTTTATTTCCTTTATCATTACTATTATTGGTGGTAGCGGTAGTGATTTGTGTTATACCTTAGTTACTAAACTGTTCTTATCTCAACCCGTGGGAGTTGCATTCTTTTTGATTCTCCTCTCCGTCCCTCCGAGAGTAGGGGGAGGGCAAGAAGGGGGGGGAGTGAGTTAACAAGCTGATTGGTTGGGTTAAACCACGACAGTCCCCGTATTGCTATACAAGCCATCCTTATATAGTCCCTGGTCATACATACATATTCATGAGGCTACATATGGATTACATCATTTTCCAGAGAGTTCCCGGCATGCGTATAGAATTGTGGTGGTGGTCTCTGAGGGTCGTTTACTTCTTCCAACGATCTTCATCACTTCTGGCAGCCTTTGAAGCACGCGCAGTAGATGCTCATACCAGTTTAATTGGTTCGTTATCACCAGAGACATAATAATCCTCCCATCCTCCTATTTATCAGTTAGTTTAACTGTAGCCCATCCTGTACACCTGCCATTCCCAGATACTCCTTATCCCTGTGTCGTGTTCTTCTAGACTTTTTCTTAAAACTAGGCCAACTATAACAATTTATCTTGTTGAGAATTCTCAGTATGTTCTCTAGCTGTACTCTGTGTTTTTTTTCCCTATGTATCATGCACCTCAGTAATTTTCCATTGCTACTGTTACAAAGCCATCAAACTTAGCATTGCTTAAAACTACTTATAAAGGTTTCTATATCCCATTTTGTGATTTTGTGCCCCTTTGTCTCATTCCCTGGGTGGGCAGATCTCTTCAAGTTCTGTTTGCTGAAAGCCCTGAAAAGATGTACTTGGCTACTGGCTCTTCCTTGAGGTGTAACTAGGTATGAGTTATTGAAAAAAACCCAGCCCCACCATACTGTAGTATGACAAGATAACAAAGATCTTCCCTCAAACACCTTGGTCACACTGCAAGGTATTTGCCTGTGGAAGAAGTTCACAAGTCAAATGGAATTTTGACTGACTCATGGAAGAAGCTGTGAACCCCTCATCTCTGTCACAGTTGGAAAGGCACATTATTCATTGCAGTGATGTATTGTTACTGTGCTGTTACTAGGCACAGTACCTGAAGTCCTTCATGGTCATTAGGAAGACACCCGGGCTAAGCATTGTGCTGGCATGTGCATGATTCAGCTGGGTAACTGGATCTAATAACTGTTCAATGTTTTAGTTCATGCTTCATTTCTTCCTTGTGCTGCTACAGAATCCATGTAAATAAATAGTACTGTTTTCCAATTAAGAAACTTACGCAGGAAAAGTTCAGCTCAGCAGTGGAGTAAGGAGGGTCTGAGGGAGCATCCTCCTTCTTCCTGAGGTCCTGAGGGAGCAGGAAGAGGCTGCTGTGCAAGGGCTGGGGATCCAGGCACTGAAGGCAGCAGTGGAGCAGGGCGACAGAATGCAGCCCACAATGCCCAGGGAGAGAGATCAGGGATAAGTGACATTATCTGGGGACAGCCAGTAGGACAGGTATCACCAGGCAGGCACTTTCTGGTGATGGGGCAGGTCTGGGCAAAGCCAGGAATTCAAGTTGTTGGATCAGGGATGGGTACAGACATGAATGGCTGGGCACGGGAGCACAGGATATCTGCAGCAGAGGTCAGGAGAGGGGTATGAGCTTGAGCTAGAGCTTGGTACAGCTCCCAGGGGAAGCAGGGACAGTCCCCACGAGGCTTCTCCCAGCTGTTGCTCATGCAGCTCTGCTCCCAGAGGACTGACCCAGGGAACTTTTCACCATGTCAGAGATTGCATAAGCAGAGGTGGCAAATTCAGGAGGGAGGAGATAGATGGATAGAAGGAGGCTGCAGAGACTGTTGGTGCACTGGAGGCCAACAGTGAGTGCTAGTATTTCTCCAAACGTGATGCTTCAACAATGAGTAAGGTAGTATGCAAGGAGCTCATTTAGGAATATATTAACAAGCTGATACTGAGAAGAATTAAGTTATTACTATCACAAATGTTTGGCATTCTCCAAGACGGCTTTAACAAAGGTCTGAACATCCTGCCCAGTGGTGGCACAAGACTGGTAGTGTTGGAACTGAAAAGGATTTTTTGAGGAACACTTAAGAAGGAAATTAAAAGTGAGACATACACCACGGTAACATTTTCATGGCATTATATATGAACTAAATACACCATGAAGTAGGAGCAGTTAATTAAATCCTCTTAGTTTTGAGCTACCTCCAGTTTGTTCTTTTACAAAAAAACAGGCGCAGCTTTGTCAGAGTGACCTGCACTAATATCATTCTTTTGAACAACAGCCTCTTAAAGAAGGTGTCATACTGTGGGAGGGGTTCTGTCCACTAGCTCAAAAGCAGCCTCTTCTGCTGCTATTTAAAAACTCCTGCTCCATATCCATGGAAGTGGGAGTTGGAATTAGGTGATCTTTAAGATCTCTTCCAATCCAAACTGTTCTATGATTTTGATTCTATACTGTCAATTGGTGATTTTCAGAATGTAAGTTTTGGTAGTGGTTTTATTTTCTTCCTACCTTTCCTGCACCCTTTATTGGAAAGCTTGACTGGTAGATGCTAAAATGCGTTCCCCTCCATTTAGTCTATAACTATGGCTTGAAAATTTCTGCTCAGGTACAAAAATACTGTTTTGCATTTAGAATACACAGCCCTGGTTAATATAAATACTCTACTGGGTGCAAGCAGAGCATATTCATTCTCAAGTAATTTTATAACTTGTTAAAGAACCTTCTGAGAAACAGTTATGCATTATCAGGCTTCCAAATGCTTTGCATATAATGAATATGCAAAGCACAGCCTGCTGTATATATAGCTTCATTTTGTGTATAGAATGATACACATTGCAGAGACAATTTAATCAAATGTATATGAGACAGATAAAGCAATTGCACTCTTAAAAATGTATATTTTCCTTCAAGAATCTTTTAATTAGATACTTTATGTTTTTACTTGTTAGTCTTCAGGTCACTATTTAAATCTTAGAGAAATGTAAACTCAAAAAAATAAACTTATTTAAAGTTATATTCTTTATAAGGTGTAATCAGATTGTCAGCTTAAATAGTTTGCATGTAGATCTATATAATGTTTCACTTGTATATCATTTTAATGCACAATAGCTTCTTTGCAGGGAATTCAGCTTGTCACTGGATGTTTAAATTTTCAGTGTCTGTTGTCATGGCAACTGGAATTGACTCTGGTACCCACTGTGTTAAACATAAATTAATTTAAAGCCATAGCATCTTGAAATGCTTTATTCTCTTCAAAAATCTTTCTTTTCCTTAAATTTATTGAAGTAAAAAATAGCTATACTTGAAATAGCATTAAAAATACATAAATTCTCAGCTAATTATTAGTTTTACTTGCAGAATTCAGTAAATTGAACCTAATAAATAATGTATGTATAGAAAATTGTTCCTCCATTTCTTGCAGAACTGCACTTTTCAGATGGTATAACTGATACATTTCAGCCAGTCTTTAGTTTGAATTCTTGTGCTTTGAATTTAGTTTCACTGATTTCAAATCTGCATGTTAGACTGACGAAGTGAATTTACAGCATTCATGATTTCCTTAAATTTCCTAGTTCTTTTTGCAGTTTCATTATGCTTCTGTTAAAACTGCTAACTTACGTCTTATGTCTAATTTTACCGTATTATCCTTTATGAAAAGAACCTTTAAAACACAACTATGTATATATTTAAAGGAAAGAGTGTGTCATATGTGAGATCTCTTAGGATTCTCGCAGTTCCAAAGGGGATTAAGAAGAGATATGATATGCATGTGCTGAAGAGAGAGAAGATTGCTCCAGCAGGCACTAAGTTTCAGTTTTAAGTTGAAAAGATTGTTTAATTATTTTAGAGAGCATGCGAACAAAATGTGATCCTTTCTGAAAATGCAAGCATCTAAAAAAATATTTACACATTTAGAAATGAGTAAAATGAGTGTTTTTTTCTAGGCAATAAAAGCCTGTTTTTTTATTATTTATTATGGAAATCTTAAAAAATTGTTCAGTTTGAACAATCATCTTCTAGGTATTGGGTCTTATGCAATGAAACACTTTCCACTGCAATAACTCATGTTGTTCGTATTTTATTTCATTTCTTTGTGGAAAACACTGATTAATATTTAAGGCTTTAAAAATTACTGCTGAAATACAGATGTGAATGTCTGTTGGTGTCTCTATGAGCCTAGCAGTTGTAACCTTGCCATATTGACACATACTATAATGAGACATTTAAGAAAACAGAAATCTGCTGCAGCTCTGCATGACTCATTTGCACCAGGAGCACACTTTCATTAATAACCCAGCAGAGACAACAAATCTGAATCTAACTCTCCTGTGGGGATTTGTGTTGCAATGTTTTCTACCAAAATGTTAATGGCTGCAACTTTCCTCATTTGGATTATATCTTCCAAACACCTCTATTTCCTAATGAGTATGCTGTCACTCGTGACGTTAAATCTTCTGTAAAAAGCTTTAACGGAGAAAAGCTCAGCTAGCTATTTTTATCTGTCACTGATGGATCAATTACAGTCTTATAAATGACTTCATTTTGTAGACTGCTTGATTCAAACCAGAAGTGGAATAGAATCCTCTCACTCCTGAATTACTGAGAGGGTTTTTATTCTCAGTTCAGTGAGCAGTATCACAGAGTTTACAGTGAAGATGTAGAGTCATAAGGGTGCTTTCTTACACAAATGTGGATTTAAGTATCACATCAATAAATGCCTTCCATAACACAAAAGTTTATTTTCAAGTTGTCTGCAGACAGCTGATGCTCACTTGATGACCTCAGTTTGTTGGGTCCTTCTTTTCCTTGACGAGAGATCAGTTCTTTAATATTAGCCAGGTCTTGCGGTCTTGCAGTAGGCATTGACAGGCTCCTTCAAAATGCCATATAAACTGGTATCTTTTACTTGAACAGTATTACTTTTTAAAAACATCTGTCTGATCAGATATCTTTCAGCTGATTATGCTGAGATTTGCCTTTAAACTGTTTACTAACCTTAAATTCTATTCCCCTGCTACAAGTAAATAAAAAGCTGGTGCTTCTTTAAGATAAGCAGATTGTAATACTGAAACACGCCTTTCATTTCAGCTCTGATTTTCTAAAATTATTATTTTCATACCACCAAAGATCATTTGTGAGAACATCAATAATTTATCTAACTCCTGGTAAATAGTCAGTAACTTATTACATAGCTTACCTTCATCAGGGAGATGGTAAAAACAAATTAGTAATAAAATCTGTTGCCTGTTTGAGAATGCATAACATATGCCTCCAAAAGGGCTCTTGCTATGATTTGTTTTCATAAGTGAGGAGCAGAGAACAAGACTTTTCCAGAAATGTAGCAAGTTGTGGCTTGGAATATATAGTAAGCTTATTTTTGAAATGGTTGGCAAAATTACCTTAAATAAAGCATATCTTTGCTATCACTTCAGGTAAGCCTTTCCCCAACCACACATATATATGAATGTATGCAGCTAAATCATGTAGCATTAATCAAACTTTCAATGATAATACTCTAATTTTCACTTATTTGGAAAGCGGATGTTTGCCAAAGTGAGGGTGAGGTGTTCAGTGAGGGGGTTTTGTCTGTTTCCAGGGGCTTTGTAGTTTATGTCTTTATGCTCTTAAAAAAAAATAAATAAATAAAGAAGCATGCAAAGAAATCTTGATGGGTTTATTTAGGTCAAGATTACTGAGTTTTTAAATATTTGTAATTTCTGGGTTAAACCACGACACACAGTCACTGCTAATGTTTTAGTTTTAATTAATATCTAATATTGCTTCCTTCTGATATTGAAGCATATCAACTAAAGTGAAAAGGGCAGCCCAAATTCAGAGGTAAGACAACCAGTTTATATGCAAAAGATGAAGTAGCTTGACTGCCAGCCTCTGTAATATTCCCTAAAAGAAATTCTTGAGTACTGAGTCTGGTTTTGCACTGATCTTTCTTGGACACTTGGTGAGCATTATTTGGGCTGTTGGAAAAGTTCATAATGAAATCTCCTGAATCCTGAACTGAATTTTTTTCCTAAAGTCAGATGAACAGGCAGAGAACTAGTAACACTTGACACTTACTCTGCATTTTGACTTTTCATGGAAAGAAAAAGGAAGTATCATCTTGAATTTAGTATGAGTTTCCCCTGCTAGGTTGCCTGGTATGGTTACAATTTTGTGTAAGTCAGGAATGCACTTACTGCCTCAATGAGTAGCATATTCCTTGGATAGTAGCCCAAGTTCTCTCAGATGTGGTTCAGACTTTGGTAATTTCTGTGAAAGAAAAAAAAAAATTAAAAAAAAAGTAGCACCATATAAAATATGGGACAACAGCAGCAAAAGAAATCTGTAGCAGTAAAATTAACAGATATATGTAGGGGACTGGGGACTGCTTGTCTCTTTCACAGTAACCTGTGTGTTGCAATGATACCTGCCTGTGCTCATGTTTGGCTTACTGTGCATTAAACTTTCTCTCCCTTGTGTAATTAGCATTTATTTCAGGAGAATGCATTTAACCTTTTTATTTGATGCTAGGGTTAATTTTCCTCAGCTTTCTTGGAACTCAGTGAACCCGATTTTCATTTACATCAAGAACCTTTTGAGCCACTCTGTTAAGTTATTTCCATTTTAAAGGGCTTGTGTGTTGTCAGTATGATGGAAAAGGTCATATTGCAAGTGAAAAATCAGGGCCAGTGGGGTTTCTAGATATCTTGTTTGTGTCTTTCAATGCAATCATAAATAAGAAGGGAAAAATGCTTTCACCAGTTGTTTATTTTTTCTTTCCAAATATTGAATCTTTCTTATAAGACTTCAAGATGATTTAATAGCCTTCTAGAAGTTTAAATATTATAAGATATTAAAAACACTTTCAATGTTTTCAAACTGGATTCCTTTAAAAAAAATCTGATTTATTTGAAGGAAAAAATTCAAAATGCAGCACTTTACTCATGTTACACATGATTTTCTAGCTTTAGGAACAGTTTATGCTTTGAAAATGGGTACAAAAAGAGAAGCCCTCTTTTTAGTTTGTAAAAATAGCCTTTTATCCTTGCAACTGTGATTGGTAAGTCTACTACATTAAAGATGTGATCTTAGGCCCACTGAAGACTCTGCAAACTCCCACTGAATTTACAATCAGATTACAAGCGTTTCTCCCAGACAGAGCTTGTTTCTCATACTTACATTTATCAGAGATCTGTTCAGTTTAACTGGAAACATCTAAGGTAAAAATAATGCTACATCACTTTCATACGCAGACTGTTCTGCAGTCTTGCAACTCTTCAGGCCAGGAAACCTTTCCCAGTGAGACAGCTTACGTTTTCCTTACAGTTACACTAAAATATTTAACTTTCAGTCCTTTTAAGGGATTGTTTAATGCCAGGATATTGTCACTGATGTTTACAGAAAATATGAAGCCTCAGAATTTTTTTAAGAAAGCCTAAAAGAGCTAGATAACCACTTGTTATTAACATGCCTTGAAACAAATATTTTATTGGTAGGGATTGATCAGTGGGCCAAACTACTTCAGGCTTCTTGTTCCCGTTCTTTTTATGCCTATGAAGAGGTATTTGTCTTCTGTTCTATTGTTTGCTTTCATGGCACATGTCAAAGTCTATTATTTAAGAAAGAAGATTTAGTAATATAATTCGTAACTAATGCCCAGATTCTTGAATAGCAGGCTTATCTATGGGTAAAATTGAGATCTTTGTTTCAGTAGAGACATAGCCATAAAGTCAGTTATGAGTCATGGAAACATTCAGACATCTAGCAAACAGCTAAATGGCGGCTAAATATCACTCACTCACTCACTCAGTTAAATTACACAGAGAACAAACTCTGGAAACTGACACGATGTATTTGTAACACAACTGAGTCCTTGTTTACTGTGGATCCTCTTAAGCATCAGACCTATATAAATAATAAAAGCAGACCCATGTGGTGTCATTTTAAATAGTTAAAGCAGATGGGGAGATACTGTGTACAGCTATTTTGTGAGGCTGTAGATCAGAGCTGCAGATAACCCTAGGAAAAATGGCAAAAGCTTTCAAAGTAAGGGAGCCTTCAGGACATCTTGAGGTTCAGGGTCAGAACACATTACTTCTTTTTGGAGAAGAAAAGCCTCTCTCTGCAGCAAATAACATGGTGGAATTTCTTTCCTGTGGGTATAGTCTGGTTATCAGTAAACAATTGTCACTATGATATATGTATGTTCACTGATGTAATTTTTTTAACCGCCTGCTCCAACAGAAACAGTTGAAATGAAATAACATCCCACAGATAAATGTCTACTCTTCAGAAACATTTGCATGTTAGTGTTTATGTTCAGGAGCTGTCTTGGTTCCCTGGCTTCCACGCAGCAACAGGAGAGAGAATTGTATGCAAATTACATTATCCCTTAATAGAAAAAACTGCATGGACTGTAATGGTAAATATTGTGTCTGGTTTATTTTCAAGCTGAACTGCATGAATGACCCTGTAACTCAAAGCAGCAGCCTCTGCATGTCAAAACTGCTATCTGCTCCTCTCTTTACATGGTGTCATTCACTACCACAGCAATGGAAATACTTCTACCAACTTTACAAGAAAAAAGTGCCAAATCCAACATACAGGAACTGAATACTGTGCTCAATTAGGGTGATTATGTTTTGCACCCTTTTTTATTTTATATTGCTTTTGATACTAGACTATTTTGCCAGAATAGCCATCTGTTGATCTCACTCATGTAGACAGAACAAAAGCATTGCCTTCTGCCAACTATTTGATTAAAAGGATTATAATTAGCTTTTCTGTTTCCACTGGGACTTCAACTGACATGTTCTTGTCATCTTAAACCAGATAATACAGTATTTATTACAGATTCAGCAATGTGGGAGATCGCATCATCTCAGTAACTGCATCATTTGCTTTGACCCATTAGTTAAAAATGGTCTTTATTTGTAATACAAATTTTCGTGCCTATTAAAAAATCAAATGATATATAAGGTGTTACCACCCAAAATCAGGAAAAATAGCTTCAAACAGAAAAACATTTACAGAATATTTAAGACTGTTTCACTTCAGAATAGACCCACAACTGCAGAAGTGTTTTTCCAGTCAAACATTAGGTATAAATGTCAGACATTAATTTCTCTGTCTTCTTCTGTCTCCGTTTCCCCACTCAGAATCGTGTTCCTTTCTGAATGAAATGTAAACTTCAGTGGTGGAATGCTGTAGTTACATCTCTCCAAAGAAACAAGCAATTTTGAGAAATAAATTTGCTTACTCATGACAAGATACTTATAAGTGCACTAAGTCAGTAAAAAAGTGTAATTCTGTGTTGTCGTTTAGTGTATAAGGCTGTCTAAATATAGAGGATATATTCATTAGTTCAACTGAAAACAACACAGTTTTGTTAGTCACAGGCATCAGAAACCTCCTGAATCTCCTGGCTTTTATTCTTTTCTCCTGCTTCTCATGATGAACATTTTGTTCCTCAGAAGATTCCTGAAGAATCAGTAACAAATACTCTCTTTTTGCAGCATGTGACACTTCATCCTCTTATTCAGGACACTAGTTTTGAGGGCTTGATTTGAGAACCCATGCAGCAGATAGATCTATTATTTGAAGTCTTGTCTTGTGCTGTATCAATAATATTTAATACAAGGTGTGGTGCTGGATTTCAGAACTACAGGTTTCTCAAACTGGAGCTACCTTGCAGCAACTAGTACTGTCCAAAGGTTTAACCTGAGATTAAACAAAGCTCTATTATTTCAGTAATAATAAAAACAACAACAACAATAGTTGTAAACACTGAAAGCACCTAAAAGGACTGTGGGCAATTCTTTGTAATCCGTGGTTTTGTCTAAGGAGATGAAAGTCCCTGAGAAGCTCTCAGATAATGGCTGTAACAGTCCAAGTCTCCTTTCACTTCTATATCACTACAATAATATTGACTTCAAATGAGACATTAGAATTTTTCATTAATGCAGCTGACTGGACAAAGAAACCAGAATCACAGGTTCCCAATATTGTATAATTGTAATAGCACTAGCATTTGTAAAGGACATTAATTATATGATGTAACCTGTTCCAAAACCAGCTAATACAGTGTATAATCACAGTATCACAGTATGTTAGAGATTGGAAGGGACCTCAAAAGATCATCTAGTCCAATCCCCCTGCCGGAGGAGGAACGCCTAGATAAGGTTACACAGGAACGTCTCCAGGCGGGTTTTGAATGTCTCCAAAGAAGGAGATTCCACAACCTCCCTGGGCATCCTGTTCCAGTGTTCCGTCACCCTCACTGAGAAGAAGTTTCTTCTCAAGTTTAAGTGGAACCTCTTGTGTTCCAGTTTGTACCCAAAAAGAAAGAAGGGTCATTGTAGTAGGTGATTCCATAATGTCCAGACATCTGTTTTCAGATGCCTAGTTTATTAACAGCAACAACTCTTCCCCTTCAAAAAAACCCAAAAACATTAAGTTTGTAAAGATATTCCTAGAGGAGTTCCCTTACTATTCTCTTTGATAATGGCAGTAGTGATCCAAAATATTACTTCTGGGTCACAGGTTAGAGTTTCTCAATCTCTGTTATATCTTTGTGAGCTGAGTAAAAAACAACCCTATTATGTATGGTCAGTCCCCGCTAACATTCTGCAAGTTTGGACAACACAATTTGAATGTTATATGGGGCAATCCCAAGTCTTGAGGTTTGGATATGTTGTGAAATATCAATCGTTATTTAAACCAACTGAAAGTTTCTGTTGCTCAAAGACTCTTCTTACTTCTCCTTTCTTTTTCATTTCCTTCCTTCTCCTTGACTTCTAACAGTTTCTTTGCTATTTCTTCCTTTCAAGCTTACATAAAGATTTTTGCTTTCCTAACACACCACTCAAAGAAATGACCTTTGTGACAAATGCTACTATCGAAAGCCTTCCTCTATGTCTATTGCTCCTGGACTGTAAGAGTGCAGTAGGTTACAGGTGTGTGCCTCTAGACCAAGAAAGGCTCATTGAAAGAAATACAAACTTTTAAAGGAAAACTACAATGAAGATAAGCATATATAAAATTCAGAGCCCAAGTGTCTATGCAGCTTCAGGAAATCTGGAGCTGACTTCACTCTTTAGTTAAAGCCACTCTTATGAAAATTTTGATGAACTGTGAAGCAGCATGATATAACAATACTTTTTGCTCCTGAGTTTCACTTGAATTTTTTAGCTGTATCCAGTAAAATACCCCTTAGGGCAGTAGTGATAACTGAAGCAATATAAATCTGATAACTTTTAACATCCAGGTTCTTGCCCTCACATTTTCAGAAAAAGTTTACATGCAGATCTCTCCATACAGTTTGTTTAATAATTTTATTCATATTATGTTGTTAAATATAAAATTTATTTTGAGAGCTTTTGTATTTGATTAGGAAAATGCACGTGACTTCCATCTTTTAACGCATTCCCCAAATCCGTGGACTACAGAAGTAATTCTTTAATTGTCTCTAGCCAGTAAAAACTAATTGGTGCCATCTTGTGGTAAGTAAAGAAAATACAAAACGATCGTTTTGTCACATCCTGTATAATTGTGCACTAAATTTTTCCTTTTTCTTCTCTTGCCTGTTCTCTACCTCTCCATACATGCCATTTTGTTACAGTTTGAAGTCTACCTCAGTTTCAAAGAGATACCGGTACAGTTGAAAAATGTTACATTAAAATAATAATTTAAGCAATCTACAGAAAAAGAACAATCTGCAATGCCAACTATGGTCATATTAAAATACAAAATATAGAACAAACAAACTTATGGAACTAGGTTGAGCTACAGCTTGCTTCTTGGCACATGTAAGCTAAAAGCAATATTATGGACAGTTTCTTTTTCGCATAGGCATCACTGTGGTAGGACAAAGCTTGGTAGAGGGCCATGCTAGATTTTCAGTGAAAGCATTTGTCTTTGATGGTAACTGTAATTTCTCATGCTCTTTGGCTTCCAACTTCTTATCAGAATGAGGTTTACAATTTTTTTCCTTAGAATGTTTCATGCCAGTTTTGCCATTCCAGCTATGATACTGTTTCAGCACTGCAATTTGCAGTGCTCCCTAACTGCCACCATGAACTGATTAGGAACATTTCTAGCATGTAGTGAAATCTACTATTCATCTGTGATTTACACTCATCTCTAAGTGGAGCTGAGTTTGAAAAATTCCACCCTGATGCTTTTAATTTTCCATCATTTTAGCAATGTTCTTGTAATAAGGTAACTAGCAAAATAATAAATAGATATTTAAAAAAACGTGTATTTCCTTTAAGAAGTGCCTGGGAGCCTGCAAGACTCAGAAATGACATGAAGACCTTCATCCTAGGCTAGACTGTTTCTTTCTATAGAAAATGTATGGGAGAATATAATATTGAGAATTAGCGATGGAATAGTTGCAAGAAAATTTTTGACACCCAAATATCCACACAGAATACAGGAAGGCTTGTGAAACTCCTTGCTTATCCATTTCCATCTTTTAATCTTGACTGTTCCCCTTTAATCCAGTTTCAAGATCAAATCATCCCCCAGCTGTTTCAAGGAACTCCCTTTAAAAATGCACCCTGCTGTTCTGGAGTTGTAGCAGAAAAGACAAGCTCTGCATTACACTCTTTCATTTCAAAGCTTTTGCAGGGGTGCTGTGAGATGAGGTAATATATAGTCCCCTGGCTTCCATCAGCATTTTTCTAGCACCTCCCCAAAGAAAATCAGTGGAAATCAGTATGTGCCCTTTCTTCAGTCAAGGGTACACAGCAGGGGCAAGCAGGCTGAAACTTTCATATTCCCTCCAGTAAGTTCTCCCTAGTGCCAAGCTCAGCACACTCTGTATCTCTTTAATGAAGCTCCATAAGGCACAAGACCCCTCCTTTCTGTGGGCCAGGCTGTCTCTGTGGGAATCACTGCTCCTTTTGGTTTGCATTCTCTGCAAAGACAGACAAGGGGCTCAGCATGAAATTTCACCTGACATTGCATGCAACACATAACAGCTAATGGGAAGAATATTTCAGTCCTTTGTGTACACTGAACTGCATATTGTGAATGCCTCCTAAATAGCTTGTTATATGCTTAAGAATGTCAATAAACAATTTTCAAATCAGATCTCTCCATCTGAAAACGTACTGTACTATCCCATCTTGCTTTCAAGAATCTTAAAGCAGATTCTGACAGCCTTAGGTTACTGAAACAGGTCTGAACACTGACTGCTTCTTTTGTCCATGTGAAATTATACTCCCTTAGTCTCAATAACTTAAATCATGCAAATGGAAACAAGTAAATAAAACTTCATGGCTGGAGCTATTGGCTTAGTACAGTCATTATGGAAACGGAAAGATGAAATATATCTGTCATCTGCTTTTTCAAACTCAAGATCAAAGATGCAGCCATAGTGAATAGTTTTGCCTTCCTTTGTCTATGCTGAAAGGAAAAGTCCCAAATCTGAAATGGCTGAAAATAATCACGAAATGAGATTCAGTGTGACAAGCAGTTGAATGAAAAAGAATAGGGATGATTACGAAAATGTAAGGATTACTTGTACTGAAAGTTTCTTGGTAAAATCTCTCAATTTTTATTTCAAACAGCATCTTTCATTAAGACTAATCAACATTTCACAGAATCACATAAAGCCCTGGACTCATGATACTTGGAGATGACATTTAACCTAACTGTGCCTTAAGTAATGAATGTTAAACTATACCTTCAGCATATCTAACTCTGATTTGTTTAACTTGGTCCTATGGACCTGCAGTGATGAAAAAATTACAGTAACACCAGGAAATCTGTTGCAGTTCCTTACAGTCCTTATTGTTGACCCATTTATCCCACTTCTTAACCCAGATCTTCCCTCCAGTAAATGTGCTATTCAGCTTGGACATGTAGAACAGTTTTTTCCCTTTCCTTTTAGCAAAAGCCTTTACAAACTGGGGATTTATATTCCTCAATATTTTGCTTTTCCTGCAGCTGTTCAAGCTTCCCCTCTAGATCATACTTTCTATCTCTGTAGCTCTCATCCGTATTGACTCACATATCCCCTGAAGCATGGTGCCAAATGCCCTATCAATGCCCAAATACCTACTCCTGCAGTGTAGAAGGAAAAGACTATTTCATGCTCCCAAAGTTTCAGCTTCTTTCTATATAACCTGTATTCTTTCTTTGTATTCAAGCATATGACCACAAACACATGGTCAGCTTTGCAAACCACTATGAAAGCAGATGGTGCTCTAGGAAACTGTTCCCAAGTGGTTGGCTCACATTCTGCATTCGTGCAGTTGCCAATTTCAGCCTACACACAGGCTTGCAAAGTTGAAGTTACAGGATTTGTAGCTGGCTTTGGAATGTCATCCTTCTTTTTTTTTTCTTCACCCCCCCCCCAGTGAGTTCTCCAAAATATTCGGTGTGGGTGAGGTGCCTGCCGTGGCCAGCAGCTCCACAGGTGACTCGTGCATCCCACAAGGAGCTCAGCGCTGCTGGGCATCCCACCATGGCAGTGCAGCCTGGCCACATAGGGAAACCAAGGCACAGGGCGCAGGACAGCACATGGAGATGGTTGCAGATGTGCATGTGGAGCTGTGCCTTCCTGGCTCCACAGCCAGTGAGGACCCAAATGGCCAAGGGCTGGCACTTCTCCCAGCCAGAGCCACAGTCAGGGAGTGCCATGATTCAGTTCTGGGCCCCTCACTCCAAGAGAGACATGGAGGTGCTGGAGCAAGGCCAGAGAAGGGCAATGGAGCTGGTGAAGGGCCTGGAGCACAAGTGTGATGAGGAATTGTTGAGGCAATTGGGGATATTTTGTCTGGAGAAGAGAAGGCTCGGGGGGGGGGACCTTATAGCTCTCTACAACTACCTGGAAGGAGGATGGAGCCAGGAGGTGCCTGGTGTCTTCTCCCAAGGAAGAAACAATAGGACAAGAGGAAATGGCCTCAAGCTGTGCCAGGGGAGATTCAGACTGGATATTAGGGACAATTTCTTTCCGAGAAGGGTGGTCAGGCATTGGAACAGGCTGCCTGGTGCAGTGGTGTAATCACAGTCCCTGGAAGTCTTCACAAACCGTGTAGATGAGGACCTTAGTGACAAGCATCAGTGGTGACCTTCTCAGTGCTGGGGAACGGTTGGACTTCATTATCTTAAAGGTCTTTTCCAACTCAGTTGATTATACGATTCTATGATTTTGCATCCTCATACAGTTCTCTTGTATACTAGAGGCTACAGATTCTAGCTGTCACATGTAACTATAATGATCATATTCTCTGCAAATAGAGCACAATAGTATTTTCAGAAAATTTATGAAACCTGAAATACTACGTAGTCTTTGAAAATGACAAACTTTTCCCCAGTTTTTTAGGTGCTGAAAAAGGAACCCTCTATTTCAAGGAGTCTCCATATACAAATTTACAAAACTTCCTGCCTGACGGTTATTTCTACTCATAGCTAAACCTTCTTGTTAGCAAGAGAAAGTATGGACTCTAAGACCTATTTAGCTTCCCCAGATTAAATCTCTTTGCTCTGTAAGGTTTCACTCTGAGAATCTTTGTTCCAATGAACTGAAAAAAGGGATAATGAACTGTTAAAAGGGTAGATTGTGCAGGAATTTCTGCTGTACTACAAGAACATTTGCAAGAGACCTGTTTCATTATTTCCTCACATTTGCTGTGAAAGGGTTCAGGGTTACAAAAGTGAACACTCATCCCACACATCATGAGTCATTAGCCCATAATCACTTTCAGTTGCATTTTTTAAGGCTGTATTTACTTTTTTCAAAAAAACATATGACATATCCAGCCTTAGCTACAGAGACTGTTCTTGAATTTGGCTTTTCAATCAAAAAAACATGGACTAACTTAAACTCTTTGCTGTCTTTTTAGTAGAGTAAGTTGCATTTGTATGGCTTTGTTTTCTCTTTTGTCCTTGTTAACTGTCCTAGTGTCATTCTTCGACTATAGCACATAGTCAAGAATGTTACATGATTGCATTCCAGGTGGAAAGAAGCTAGGGTTTAGTGGTCTCAGGATATTTTTCCTGCAGTTTGCTCTACCCAGTTAGCCTCCTTATTTCCCTTTTGTGACCATGTCACAAACTACAAAGGTTGTTTGATATTTTCAAATATTTCTAAGGAGGAAATGACATAAAGCAGCATGTAAATAATAAAAAAAAATCTTTCATATTGCACAGAACTTCCAGTCCAGCTGAAATTGGCTCACTGTCTATATACCTAACAAAACATTCTTGAAACAAAACATTCTTGAAACAAAACAAAGCTTGAATCTCTTTTTTATCTTGTGACACAGGATAAAAAGGACATCTGTCAAGAAAAGTAACTGGAAAATGGAATTATCTACTTGAAAGGCTGTTTTCTTTTGTGACTCCCATTCATATTTTTAAATGAAAGGTGATCTGTGTACTGTCTTAGAAAAACTGGTGAAACAATTCAATACTTTACTGAAGTACTGCAGAAAGAGTTCAAAACCATAAAAATTATTAGTGGTTTCAAAGCTCCCTCTTTCCCATAAGAATATTTAATTCTACAATCTCTTTTCCCTTCCCCCCATGACAAGAGATTCAACGCCATATACCAGAAACAAAAAAGTTCTTATGATAACGGAATAGACTCCACAACTTCGTTGAAGTTGTAAAGTAGGCATGCTTTATTCAGCTGAAGACGCACGGGGGATTGGTCCTCCAAAAGTCATGCGTGCCTCAGTGTTGTTTCCCTCTACATTTACCCTCTAAAGTTACAAGGTTGCACAATACGCCTCTACATATTCATATTCTATCCCCGCTTCGTATTATAATGACCTAGAAAGTCCTCTGCGCCTGCGCAGTGCCCCCTCTGGTCATGGGCAGGGGTCTCAAGATGAAGTAAATGAGTCTTCCTCCTGTGGGTAGGGGTCTTCAAGATGAAGTAAATGAGTCTTCCTCTTCTTGAACTTGTCACCTTTTAGTCTTTACATATATGGCCTTAGGGTTTGGTCGGTGCCCCAGCCATAAACCATCTGCTTCTTCCCGTATCTGGCGCCTGCTTTTCCTTATCAATAGCTACTTATCATTATAATCAGGTGTCTGCTTATCAATACGACCAGGTGCCTGCTTTTGCTTATCAATAGGACTTGGTGTCTTTGTTCTGCTTAGTAAGCACTTACAACAGACAATACCTTGTCTAGGCAAGTAAATTCCTCTAACACAAGTAAATTCCTCTAACGCAAGCAAATTCCTCTAACCCCCCTGTACAACCCCCTTGTACATTGGTCAACCCTCTGCATCACTTACAATATTCAAACATTATGGCTGACAGTCATGTACTACAGACTGTTGATTTTATGGGTAGCATTCATTTATGCTAAAATACTCAAAGGCAAGTAAACTTCTCTGCATTGTTTTTGGTCATCATCTGGAAGGAATTCTCACAGAGAAGATACAGAAAACAACCTCTGATAAAATTCTTCTATCCTTAAGTATGAGATGCATTTTTAAATTTTACCAAGGAAACTGATGCATCAGCCTTATTTTAATGAAGCTGATGTCTAGCAGAAGTGAGGTAGAGGGAAAATAATATTTAAAATAGCAAATATCTTCTTTCAAAACACCAATGTGAAGACACCTTGAGAATATCTTAGAGATTTTTAGATAATAACTGAAATTTCCTCCTAAGTATTGTATACTGAAAAATGAAGCATTTCCCACTGAACTCAATAATAAATTGAGGACTAGTTTTTCTACACATATCAAGCTGTGATTAAATATCTTTTTGTTTTAATAAATAGCCTTTTTTGCTAAAATATTTTTATATAAGTTGTGACCTAAAAAGAAATTTTCATTTTTCTATTTTATAGTAAAACCTGAAAAGAAAGATTTGCCTAAGTATTTTACATACACAGAGGTCTAGGTTTAAAAGTTAATTTCACCCCAGCTAAAGCCAAGAGGAATAATTAACTGCTCAAATCAGCGGCTGAAAGGTAATGAGACCTGTTCCCTTCACACACACACAAAAAAGTCTTTAAGTTATTTTTTCTCGCTGATAGATTTACCTCTGTTCTTTAAACAGCACCAAGTAATTATTCCAGCCTATTGCAAATATTTTGTCTGGGAAAAATACAAAAATTAATGAATTATCTCAGACAGAAATGTACCATTTTGCCCAAAAGATTGTATCTCTTGTTAAAAAAACAGACTTTTTTTTTTTTTCTCTTTACAATGCTGATTTTTCTACAGAGTCACTGTAATGAAAATAAGTTTTGAATCTGGATAATAAGAAAGTATCTTCACAGAGACAGCTTTACAGTGGCTGTAAAAATCTCTACAAAGATCTCATGGAAGTTTTCCCAGGAGATGACTAACATCCAGTTCTCTTTCTGCAAGTGCAGGCCAGAAGTTACCTTGGTCACTTGTATTAGTTAAGGCTTTGCAAGAGCCATGCAGTGAGCTTCTGCCCAAAGCAGTAAGATTCAAAACAACCAGGTGCCGTCTGGATCAATATGCTCACCACAGATTTCATTCAACACCCAGCTGGAGTCACAGTGTCTATGGGAAACTTTTACATATTTTCCTGACGTAGTGTGCTAACCTCATCCCAAAGCCAAGCATCCACAGGCACTCGCTCACAGCTCTTCTTGGCCAGTAGGACAGGTGAGGGAATAGGAAGAACAAAAGCAACTAAACTCATGGATCAAGATAAAGACAAATTAATAGGTGAATGAAAGAGAAAAATAAAAGAAGTGATGTAAAGAAAGACAGCTACTCACCATTTCCCACAAGCAAACTGATCTTCAGCCACTGAGTGATGGACACCTTGGAAGTCAAAACCACTCCACACCTTCTACCTGCAGCTTTCATTACTGAATCTGACATGTTAGAGTATGGAATAACCCTTTAGCCACCTGGCATCACCTCTCCTGGATGTGTCCCCTCCCAGATTTCTTTTTTTTTTTTTTTTTATAAAATAAAGGGAAAGGAAATTTTTTTTTTAGTATGTATTCATGTCTGCAGCAGCTACCTGAAAATAATTTTTGTATGCGATAAGACCCATATACAAGCATAAAAACCAGCTTGTGGTTATTCTTCCTCAGTAAAGATGGTATTGTTTCTACTGATGATTCAGCTAGCGTAGTACTACTTGTCTGGATTGAGGTCTCAAAGCCCTAGTCTTTGCTAGGCAATGCTAAGGAGAAATAGCTGATATATAGAGATGTAGCGCTGAACAACATTATCACCCAAGAGTAAAAAACTTCTGCCCAAGTGTCTTTATAAGGGCTTTAACAAATTAATGTGTGCCATTTAACAAGAACAAGAAGAAGGAGCCTTGTAAAATCCTGAAAGTGTAACTGCCTACTAATACTCTTTGTTCGTGTTCTCAGAAAAGGAGCATATTCTCTCAAGTAACTAAGGGACTAAAATTTCATGATCAATACTAAATAGCCAATAGATAGATATACCTGAGTGTGATACAAGACTTTAATTCCTTACAGAAATCAAGGCAGTCAGGCAGGAAAACAGTTAACTGGAGTAAATGTGAGACTGTAGATTTCTAGCCTCACTGCATCACATTTTCCTCATGTAAATAAAGTAGAATAGTTGAAGCAGACAGGCAGCAGGTAAAGGTGTCTAGAAAAAGAGGTAGTTTCTCTGCTTGTGATGCCACTGCTGCCTTTAGAAGGCAGCAAGTCAGTTCCCTAACTTTGTGGAAGGTCAAACTGCAAAGTACACAAATTTTGCCAGTATTAGAATATTTGCATTGCCTAAACACACAGCCTAGAATTTATTCCAAGCATAAGCAGCCATTTCTTTATAATTCCTTCAGGTTCTGAAGGAATAAGTGATTCATAGTGCTTGCAGTTATTGAGTTACTCTCTCTAAGAATTGACTTCCTATAACACAGCAACCTTGGCAGCGTGTTCAGTAGCACGCCCGTTATTTTGTTCTGGCTGATTAAATTTGATATAAGGAGGAAGTTCTTTACTGTGAGTGTGGTGAGGCACTGGAATAGGTTGCCCAGGGAAGTTGTGAATGCTTCATCCCTGGCAGTGCTCAAGGCCAGGATTGACAGAGCGTTGGGTGACACGGTTTAGTGGGAGGTGTCACTGCCCATGGCAGGGGGGTTGGAACCTGATGATCTTAAGGTCCTTTCCAACCCTAACTATTCTATGATTCACTGCTCTAACAGTATCTTAAAGTTAGAAAAAATACTTAAATTTAAAACAGTTATCTGTTTAGTAAATAATGTAAACCAGAATCTGTTTACCAGATAGCAAATGGTAAATCAGTGGTATCTGTGGGACATTCCTCTTTTTCTGTTATCTGTAGTGGTTAATTCATATGAAAAGAGCAGAATCACTGTAAGTGTAGACATAAGAATATTGGATTCTGTATTTCTCACTCCATATGAAAGCGATAGTAACAACAGACATTTCTTTATTCACCCAAAAATTAGTACTCCTGCAAATTAAATTTTCATTGTTTTCCAACAATCAGAAATAATCTCTAAAATACATACCTAGCATTTACATTGTGTTTTCCTTGGTACATTTTTATATTGGTTCATCAGTATTTAAATTGTGATGTTTTCTAACTTCTGAGGTCCCACATACAGACGTGTAGAGCACAAGCAGAATTCCGCACATGTCTTTAACCAGACTACTCCGGCATTTGGTTTTTAGCGTGTTAGCAAATTCTATATACACTTAGTCATGTGAGGACTGAGAAAAATGCACAGGGATTGTCTTACAAAATTTACTCATGTCCTACTTTTCTCAAGTTAGAAACAATATATCCAATTTACCTACTTAAAGAATATAATTTCTAAAAGAGTTAAATAAAATTATGTTCTTTTGATTTTGCAGCAGCTGATTTCCCAGAGGAATAGCCAAGGCCATGTATGTGACTTTATCACTAATGTAGCAATTTGTTTAAATCAACATGCAAAAAATTTGAGAATAGAGTAGCAACCCCTTTTTTGTAGAACAGTGCAATAGATGCCTAATTAAATTCATGTTTTTCTTGAAGTATAAGGAGAAAAAGAAGTAGGGTTGGGGTATAACACAGATCAGAACAAATACGCAGAAAATGAAAAAATTGAAACAAATGTCCAGTTTGGGAAGGGGAGGAATCAAATAGAGCTATTTGGATAAAGGTGACAGTCTGACTGACAGGCCAAAAAATGATCTTGTCAACAACATTTCCTGAGGACTACAGTCAGTGAACTGTTGTAGCTTAAGCCCAGCCGGTAACTCAGCACCATGCAGCTGCTCATTCACCGTCCCTATTCCCCACTCCCTCTGCTGGGATAGGAGGAGAATCAAAAGAAAGTAAACCCCATGGGTTGAGATAAGAACAATTTGACAACTAAAGCACAATATACTAATGCTACTATTCTTACTAATAATAAGGGAAATAAGGAGAGAAAATATAAAACTAAAAAGGGGAAGGAAGTAAAAACAATAAACACAAGTGATGCACAATACAGTTGCTCACCACCTGCCAACTGATATCCAGCCCAATCTGAGCAGCGATCTGGGCCTTCCAGGTAACTCCCCCCAGTTTATAAACTGGGCATGATGTGCTGTGGTATGGAATACCTCTTTGGCTAATTTGGATCAGGGGTCCTGTCTCTGCTCCCTTCTCGTTAGCAGAGGATGAGAGACAGAGAGTCCTTGATCAGGGTAAGCATTACTTAGCAACAACTAAAAACATTGGTGTGTTATCAGCATTGTTCTCAGACTAAAGACAAAACACAGCACTATAACAGCTGCTAGGATGAAAAAACCAAGTAACTCTTACAGGTGAACCCAGGACAGGACCCATGAAACTGAGAAAGGGTAGGAGATGAATTAACAAACCTATCCTTGCAGTTTTGTATGAAAGTAAGAATGACAGTGTAACTTGGAACAGGAGCAGAGGGGATTTTAAAGAAAAGAAGGGGAATTTGTTTTCCTCCATGGTATGTGGACATAACAGGGGGAAGGGGTAGAGACAAAATGAAGTGCAGGAATATAGTTTTGGACTGAAACCCTGTTTTAAGTGCAACCAATTTAGAAATACATCTTTTACAGTTTCCTTTTATCCAAAAATATCTCCTACAGCACACAAAATGGCTTCAGCTCTAATCCTGCTAGCAACAAGGAGCAGGTTATGTCAATAAACTTCCTCAATGAATCACAGAATCATAGAATAGTTAGGGTTGGAAAGGACCTTAAGATCATCAAGTTCCAAACCCCCTGCCATGGGCAGGGACACCTCGCTCTAAACCATATCACCCAAGGCCTCATCCAGCCTGGCCTTGAACACTGTCAGGGCTGGAGCATTCACAACCTCCAAGGGCAACCTATTCCAGTGCCTCACCACACTAACAGTAAAGAATTTCCTCCTTATATCCAATCTAAACTTCCCCTGTTTAAGTTTTAACCCATTACCCCTTTATCCTATCACTGCAGTCCCTAATGAAGAGTCCATCTCTATAGTCCCCCTTCAGATACAGGAAGGCTGCTATGAGGTCTCCACGCAGCCTTCTCTTCTCCAGGCTGAACAGCCCCAACTTTCTCAGCCTGTCTTTATATGGGAGGTGCTCCAGTCCCCTGATCATCCTCTTGGCCCTCCTCCGGACTTGTTCCAGCAGTTTGTGGTGGTTTAACCAATGCCAGACAGCTTGTGCACTTACTCCCAGTGAGTGGTGCCAGACTGGAAGCAATCGAGACCCACGTTAGTCCGTCCCCCCTCCTTCCCCACGGGCTGCCCCCCCCCCCCTCCCCGCTCCTGGAGGGATGGGGAGGAGAATCGAAGGAATGCAACTCCCACGGGCTGAGATAAGAACAGTCTAGCAACTAGTGTACAATACGAATCACCACCGCTACCACCAACGACAACAATGATAAGAGAAAATAGCAAAGGAAAGGAGTACAATACCACGCGCCGAACCACCAGTCCGACCCGGCCGACCCCCTCTCCTTCCGGGTACCTCCCAGTTCCCCCCTGGGCATGACGTGCTGTGGTATGGAATACCTCTTTGGTCAGTTTGGGTCAGGTGTCCTGTCTCTGCTTGCATCCCAACCCACTCCCCTGCCTCACAGTCTGCTGCAGTGAATTGATA
>NW_026900702.1:0-2049 GCF_033783945.1 Neopsephotus bourkii
TGTTGCTGATGGTGCTGCTGCTGCTGCGACTCTGGGCACCCCGCATCCTGCGTGTGTGTGAGCACAGACAGCAAAGCCAGAGCCTGCAAGTCTGGCTGCTGGGCAGGGGCTTGCTGAGAAATCGTGGTGCTGAGAACTTCCTGGTGTAGCATCAGGTACCGCTGAGGGCTGTGTGGCTGGGAAGGGATGAGTGTTCTCTCTTGTGAGTGATGCGGGCAGAAAGCCAGGGGAGGGATTTGAGTGATGAAAGCGAACTTGGCCAAGGGTGTTCCAGCTGCTGCCTGGTGGCAGGAGCTGCATTTCCTCCAGCCTACACATAGGAAGGGTATCTGACAGGGAGGGGAGGATGCTGGCCTTGCGCTCTTCATGGCTCACACCACAACTGCTGCCCACTCTGGTTTTTTTTCTGTGTTTCCAGGTAGCAAATTATGACAGTGCAACAGGACTGCCACTGATACAGCTGTGGAACATGAGGGGCGATGAGGTGCGTGTGTTGACATACCTCTTCTGTTGGAGTTGATCCCGATGCAGGCTTTCTACTGTTTATTAGGAACTTGCTGATTGTTTTTTTTCTAATGGCTTGTTCACCTTTCTACTTTTTGTTTTCTTTTTTTCACCTCCCTTTAGGTGGTGTCCGTAAACAGAACTCTGGTGGAAAGAGGCCTTGCTCGGTGGCTTGACTACTAGCAATGTCCTACCATTTCCCTACAAACACATACCTCATCTCGGTGAAAGGCGGGGTTATTAAAAGCCATAATGACAAATACTGTAGCTTGAAAGCAGAAATCGTCTCTGGCCTCTGTTCAAAAGCTGAATGGGAAAAACCTTAAAACCTTACGGCTCGTTCGAAGGTAGCAAATGCCCCTTAAGCTGTGGTCGTTCCACCTGTGTAATACCCATGAACTTAGTGTCTGCTTTTCCTTCCAGGTTACATTGGTTGTCCTTTTTTAACAGGCTCTGCCTATGAAATTAACAAATGTGATTAAGGAATTTAAGGTTCAGTTATGGATTTCACAGTATCACAGTAGGTTAGAGATTGGAAGGGACCTCAAAAGATCATCTAGTCCAATCCCCCTGCCGGAGCAGGAACACCTAGATAAGGTTACACAGGAACGTGTCCAGGCGGGTCTTGAATGTCTCCAAAGAAGGAGATTCCACAACCTCCCTGGGCAGCCTGTTCCAGTGTTCCGTCACCCTCACTGAGAAGAAGTTTCTTCTCAGGTTTAAGTGGAACCTCTTGTGCTCCAATTTGTACCCATTACCCCTTGTCCTTTCATTGTTTGCCACTGAGAAGAGCCTGGCTCCATCCTCGTGACACTCCCCCTTTATATATTTATATACACTAATAAGGTCACCCCTCAATCTCCTCTTCTCCAAACTATAGAGACCCAGCTCCCTCAGTCTTTCCTCATAAGGGAGATGCTCCACTCCCTTAATCATCTTAGTTGCCCTGCGCTGGACTCTCTCCAGCAGGTCCCTGTCCTTTTTAAACTGAGGGGCCCAGAACTGGACACAATATTCCAGATGAGGTCTCACCAGGGCTGAGTAGAGGGGAAGGAGGACCTCTCTTGACCTACTAACCACCCCCCTTCTAATACAACCCAGGATGCCATTGGCCTTCTTGGCCACAAGGGCACAGTGTCGGCTCATGGTCACCCTGTCGTCCACCAGGACCCCCAGGTCCCTCTCCCCTACACTGCTCTCTAACAGGTCGTTCCCCAGCCTATACTGGAACCTGGGGTTGTTCCTGCCCAGATGCAGGACTCTACACTTTCCCTTGTTATATTTCATTAAGTTATTCCCCGCCCAGCTCTCCAGCCTGTCCAGGTCCCTCTGGATGGCAGCACAGCCTTCCGGCGTGTCGGCCACCCCTCCCAGCTTAGTGTCATCAGCAAACTTGCTGATAGTACACTCAATTCCCTCATCTAAATCGTTGATGAATATATTAAATAATACTGGTCCCAGTACCGACCCTTGAGGCACTCCACTAGATACAGGCCTCCAACTAGACTCCGCCCCATAGACTACAACTCTCTGGCTTCTCTCCTT
>NW_026900703.1:0-1982 GCF_033783945.1 Neopsephotus bourkii
CACTGGGTAAGGTGAGCACTGTGTACTGAGAGCACTGGGTGCTGAGAGCAGCGGGTACTGACAGCACTGGGTACTGAGAGTACCGCGTACGGAGAGCACCGGGTACTGAGAGCACTGCGTACTGAGAGTACCGCCTACTGAGAGCACCGGTTACTGAGAGCACTGGGTACTGAGAGTACCGCGTACGGAGAGCACCAGGTACTGAGAGCAGCGGGTAAGGAGAGCACAGCGTACTGAGAGCACTGGCTACTGAGAGCACCGGGTACTGAGAGCACTGGGTACTAAGAGCACCGGGTAGTAAGAACACCGTGTACTGAGAGCACCGCGTACTGAGAGCACCGGGTACAGTGAGCACTGGGTACTGGGAGCACCTGGCACTGAGAACACCTGGCACTGATTGCACGGGGTACTGATAGCACTGGGTACTAAGGGCACAGGGTACTAAGAGCATCGGGGACTGAGAGCACCGTGTACGGAGAGCAACGCGTATTGAGAGCACTGGGTACTGAGAGCACTGTGTACTGAGAGCACTGGGTAGTGAGAGCACCGGGTACGGAGAGCACCGGGTACTGAGAGCACTGCGTACTGAGAGTATCGCCTACTGAGAGCACCGGGTACTGAGAGCAGTGGGTAGTGAGAGTACCACGTACGGAGAGCACCAGGTACTGAGAGCAGCGGGTAAGGAGGGCACCGGGTACTGATATCACTGCCTACTGAGAGCACCGGGTACTGAGAGCACTGGTTACTTAGAGCACTGGGTACTAAGAGCACCGTGTACTGAGAGCACCGCGAAGTGAGAGCACCGGGTACTGAGAGCACTGGGTACTGAGAGCACAGTGTACGGAGAGCAAGGGGTACTGAGAGCACCGGGTACTGAGAGCAACGGGCACTGAGAGCACTGGGTAGTAAGAGCCCCCGGTACTGGGAGGACTGGGTACAGAGAGCACCACGTACTGAAAGTACCGGGTAGTGAGAGCACTGGCTACTGAGAGGACCGCGTATGGAGAGCACCGAATACTGAGAGCACCGGGAACTGAGAGCACTGCGTACTGAGAGCACCGGGTACTGAGAGCACTGTGTACTGAGAGCACGTTCTACTGAGAGCACTGGGTGATGAGAGCACCGGGTACCGAGAGCACTGGGTACTGAGAGCACCGGGTACTGATAGCACTGCGTACTGATAGCGCCGCGTACTGAGAGCACCGGGTACTGAGAGCACTGGGTACTGAGAGTACCGCGTACTGAGAGCACAGCGTACGGAGAGCACCGTGTACTGAGAGCACGGAGTACTGAGAGCACTGCGTTCTGAGAGCACCGGGCACTGAGAGCACCGGGTACTAAGAGCACTGGGTACTGAGAGAACCGCGTACTGAGAGCACCGCGTACTGAGATCACCGGGTACTGAGAGCACTGTGTACTGAGAGCACCGGGTACTGAGAGCACTGGGTACTGAGACTACACTGTACTGAGAGCACCGCCTACGGAGAGCACCGGGTAAGGAGAGCACCGCATACGGAGAGCACCGGGTACTGAGAATACTGCGTACTGAGAGCACTGGGTACTGAGAGCACCGGTTAAGGAGAGCAGCGCGTACTTAGAGCACTGGTTACTGAAAGCACTTCGTACTGAGAGCACAGCGTACTGAGAGCACAGTGTAGTGAGAGCACTGGGTACTGAGAGCACCGGGTAGGAGAGCACCAGGTACTGAGATCAGCGGGTAAGGAGTGCACCGCGTACTGAGAACACTGGCTACTGAGAGCACCAGGTACTGAGACCACTGGGTACTAAGAGCACTTTGTACTAAGAGCACAGTGTACTTAGAGCACCGCGTACTGAGAGCACCGGGTACTGAACGCACTGTGTACTGACAGCACTGCGTACGATGAGCCCCGGGTGCTGAGAGCAGCGTGTAAGGAGTGCACCGTGTACTGAGAACACTGGCTACTGAGAGCACCAGGTACTGAGACCACTGGGTACTAAGA